>NC_067139.1:67133246-67433246 GCF_903995435.1 Acomys russatus
GTAATTATTAATATCATTGCTTGATGTTTGAAAGCGCAGAAGTATGTCCAATGTGCTCAGAATGAGTACTTTCATATCAATCAGTGACATCACTTAAAAGTTTGTTCATATATTCTTAACACCTATTCTCCCCAACGCAAACTACAGCCATTCTGCCCATATATCTAAATATGCTCTATCTAGGCCTAAAGAATGTCAGCTCTCAGTTGGTTGAGCTGAACCTTTCCTTGTTTTTAATGGAAGAGGGCGAGTTAGCAAGCTATAAGAGGGTTATACAAATCTGCTTTAATGATAGGCTTCGAGTTCAGTGATCTCTCCTTAAAGGCCACTTTTATCATGGGACTTTGTACTATCTAGCCAATAATGCCATTCAGTAAAGGAAAGCACTCAGTGTCTGAAGCCTTTCTGTGCATAGAGCAGGTTCACCATGGGGGCTGTCTTTCCGCAGGTGTCTTTTATCTCATCCTTCCATTCAAGGTTTAAAAGCAGAACATTGGCAAGTAACATTATCTTATTACAGTCTAAACACGTGTAGTGGAAACTCGTTCTCTGTTTCGTTAGCAACTGTGCTCTCATGGAAAGGATGTAATGAAGGCACTGATGATGAAATTCATAGTTACATATAACACCTGTGAATGATGAAAGAAGGCAGACAGAGAAGGCTGTACATTGAATTAATCCCTTTCTGTTGAAAGCCCAGAAATGAATCTGCAAAACAAAGAGCTGATTTATGGTTGCTAGGAGCTGGATGAGTGAGCGAGTAGGGATTGTCTGCTAGCAAGCATGGGGATGGTGAAGGAAGAATAGTAAAATTATTTTGAAAGTAGTTTGACTTAAATGACCAATATGTTTTGTTTTTGAAACATTGATTTAGTTATTTTTCAAGTATCTAGGGTAGCAGAATCATTTCTCAAGAGTGGAATTTACAGATAAATTTCTAGAACTTCAAAATATTTTCATCAATATTATATTTATATATGTTAGCCTTGTGTGGAATTAGTATTATGACCATTGCAGGTAATTGCTTTTAGTTTCAGTGGTACACAAAGAAATGTGATATCAAAAGATTGATTGAATTTTACAATTGATGAAACATAGTAAATATATAGAGCGATAGATATAGATATAACAAGTACCAAGGAAACTATAAGAAATGTAAATTTTGGAAGTTATAGCAGGGGAGCGCGGCTACTCCTATACCTTTGACTGAAGACTGGTCATCCTCTATTCTGGGAAGTTTGTCCTCTTTGACCAAGCCCTCAGTCTCAGCAGGAACACACATGGACCAGTGAGGAAGGAAGAGGACATCAGCCTAGCAGAATCAGCCCTGATGATCAATGGGGTGACAGATGTCACAGCCAGATTGCCCTCATAACCTCGATGTTCCTCAACCAAAGAACAGATAAAGAAACTGTGGTACATTTACACAATGGAATACTGCACAGCTATTAAAACTAAGGAAATCTTGAAATTTGCAGGCAAAGAACTAGAAATGATCATTCTCAATGAAGCAATCCAGACCCAGAAAAACACACATGATATATACTCAATTATAACTTCGCCCAGCAGGAGATCCTGACAGACACTGGGACTTGCAGCTGGACTCTTTCTGGCCGAAGCTCTGTGAGCTGATGGAAGAATAGGGGCATGGAAGGACTCAGAGGGGTCAGGAGCCCCACTGGTAGACCATTAAGACAGACGGATATGGACCCGGGGGTTGGGGGACCCTGTACAAGCTGAGGCACCAGCCAAAGACAATGTGTGGAGAGAACCTAGCCCCCGTTCAGATATAGCTGATGCACAACTCATTCTCCATGGTTAGTTGTGGGAAGGGGTCATGGAGGACTGCATCTGACTTGAACACACTCTGGTGCCCAAGTTTGATTATGTCCCCTTGGTGGGGAGGCCCTGCAGCAACACAGAGGAAAGGCATGCAGGCTGTCCTGATGAGACCTGATAGGCTGTGGGCAGACAATGGGGGAGGAGGTCTAGGGGAAAGGATTAGGGGAGAGGAGAGAGGGAGGGAGAGGGGAATGGGAAATGAGTAAAGGGATAACAATTGGGATGTAATATGAATAAATTATAATAAATTTAAAAATGTGATTTTAAGATATTTGCATTAGATAAAATTAATTATCAATGGATTTTTCTTCAAGACATTTAAAATAAGTCTACTGAGTTTATATATATATATATATATATTTATTTTTGTTAAGAACTATCTCACATTTTTAAATGAACATACACATTTAACGATCTTCTCATAAGGAGGCAGGCTACAGGACACCTTTTATGGGCATGTATGAAGTGTAACTGTAGATGAAGGACGTGATCCTGGGAGGCATTCTGAAACTCAGATGTCCTTGCAACTTCAGGTGCCCCTGATTCTCCAGGAATGGTTACTAAGAGAGAGGCCAAATGCCATGTGTAAGACTTCTGATTGCTTTGCAGGTACAAAATGAACAGGTCACAAGCAGGTGTTTTGGTTTATGGCCCAAGTCTAATTCTTAGCCAAGAGCCTGCCTCAGATGCCAATCCCAGTGAGTGAGTACTCCTGGATGTGGCCAGTTCCTACGTCCAGCTAACTGTAGCACACATAATGTCTGACAATAATTGTACAGGGAATCCCGGGGGACCAAAATGGGCCCTCGTTGAATTCACAATTCACAAATTCATAAGCAAAACAGAACATTGCTTCACTCCACTTGGCTTTTTGTTAATTAGTTATGGAGGAATAGTTACCAGAACAAGGGAACAATGAAGAAGGTCCTATTTTCTCCGATAGTGACCCACGCGGACACCGAAGTGGCAAGCACAAACCTGGAGTAAGTGAGACACATTCTTCACGTAGAAAGGCTGACCACTTCCTACCATGACTTCCTGAATCTTTAGTTTTATCCAGACTCCCATTTTCTAATAAAAAGCATGACTTCACATTTTTATAATGGAGTATTAATTCATTATTTATGAATACATTCAGAAACATAAATAACTACAGGACCTACATTACCGAGAGTTCCTTCCAATTGCTGTAAACATATATGCTACCCTTTAACAAATTGTAAACCTTCTACTCATTTGACACATAGTTGATGAACTGTTGCTTAGAACAAATAGAAACTACTGCTTTAATTGGGAGATGCTTTACAGTGGACTTTATTTCTATAGTAATTGGTAGACGGTCTTATTAGCTTGATATAAAAATTTCCTTCTGGCATGGAATTATTCATTGTTTTTTAATTGAATTCCCACTACTCATTAAACAAGTACCTGAGCGTCTTTTCCTGGCACACAATGCCCCTGCTCAATGGTGGTACCATAACTTCACCTACTGTAGCTCTGCAGGACCTTAGGTGGCAGTCTAACTAAAAACCTGGCTGTTGTATCCAATAATAAACGCTGAGCAGGAGCAATTGTTAAGGATTCTTGTGGGAGAAAGGTTCCTAGTGTATCTTCAAGCTTAAGGGTTTTTCAGTCTGAAATATTTCTTTAAATTCTTAGCGGTAAATAGCATCTTCCTCCTTGGATATATAGCACTGATTTTCGCGAGCCTTTCTCTTCCTTGCATCACTAACATCCTGATAACTATATATAATTATCTGTCCTCAAAGCACTTTTGCAATGAATGCTTAGAAGCTACTGCTTTAGTAAGACAAATAAATAAGCGGATAAGAGTGGAGAGTGTGATACGACTTTCTCACGTACTATGGTGCCTCACATTTGACCATGTCCCCTGGAGGGGGAGACCTGGTGGCACTCAGAGGAAGGACAGCAGGTAGCCAAGAAGAGGCTTGATACCCTATGAGAATATATAGGGGGAGGTGATCCCCCTCAGGAACAGTCATAGGAGAGGGGAATAATGGGAAAATGGGGGGGGGAGAAATGGGAGGATACAAGGGATGGGATAAACATTGAGATGTAACAAGAATAAATTAATAAAAAAAAAGAGTATAAATAAAGGGAGAGATGAGACGGAGAAATGGGAGAACAGAGACGAGGGAAAGAAAGGGAGTGAGATAGAGATAGAGGCAAAGGGAGGGGGAGAATCTAGAGATACATACAATGAACATACAAATAACAACAATTATACTATTGCAAAAAGCATTCTGACAATCATGCGTGGTGGCATAAACTTATAATCCCAGCACTCAGGAGGTAGAAGCAGGTGGATCTCTGTGTGTTCGAGGCCAGCCTGCTTTACTAAGTGGGTCCGGGACAACCAAGGCTACATAGAGAAACTCTGTCTCTAAAAAAAATGTTCTGACTAGAAGTCTGAAAACAAAATGCTTGAAAATATTAATTATACACAAGAGAGTAGTCATAAGTGGAAATAATTCGATTTATTTTTGATAGAAAAAATTGTAGTTGTCGCAACATGAAATAGAGCAAACAGCTAAGTCAACAAACGTGTAAGTTTATATAATTAGTGATGGTTTTTAAATAATTTCCTCAAAGTACTGTTAGTAAAAATTATCCTTAGAAATCAGAAAGCAGGACCTCTCCCTCCTTCTCTTTCTTCCTGTCTTCCTCTGTCTCTGTCTCTCCGTGGGGTACCCCTCCCCCTTCCCTTCTTCGCCTATGCTCATATAATAAACTTCTCCATATAAAAAGAAAAAAGAAAAAAGAAAAAAGGAAAAAAGAAAGAAAGAAAAGGAAAGAAAAGCAGAAAGCAGTTTTTACCATGCCTTCCACAGGGTGCATACCTCTGCAATCACTTGAGTCTATGAGCTTCTTTTCCTTTGTTTCTGAACTTGGCCCCGAACCCTGCACTGCCTATCACCCAGCAGACAATACAGAACATGTGTCTCATCAGGCAGGGCACCTCTTAAAGACTGCTACTCCTTGACTAATGTGACGTCTAAGCACTTAAAATAGAACATACCCAGTAACAGAGGTGAGAAAGAGGCTCAAGTAACAAACGATTTGATTTGCATGAACTCAGAATGAGACTCTGACAATACTGGGCCAATATCTGTAACAGATTCCACTTCCATTTTTAAGTGTGTGTGTGTGTGTGTGTGTGTGTGTGTGTGTGTGTGTGTGTGTGTGTGTGCTTTTGACTGTGTGTTAGTAAATGTTTGGGTGTTTGTCAGGACCAGAAAGTTGTTGTCTTTCCTGGAAGTGAAGATACAGATGACTATGAAGTCTAACATGCGTGCTTGGGTGTTAGAACTCAAACGTAGATCCTTGGCACAATCAGCATGTACTTGTAACCACATAAACATTTCTCCAGCCACATGCTGGTGAAATTTGATGCCCCTGTCTTATAAGGGCATATATTAATGTTAACTGAAAATAAAAATTTATAGAGAAAAGGGGCAGTATTCCCATTACTGTAACCATTTGATTTATTTTCTCTCTGCTCACTGATAGTTACTTGGACACACACACACACACACACACACACACACACACACACACACACACACAGAGAGAGAGAGAGAGAGACAGACAGACAGACAGACAGACAGACACACAGACAGACAGACAGACACACAGACACACAGACACACAGACACACAGACAGGCACACAGACACACAGACACACAGACAGACTTTTGGATGGCATCGCTTTCTGCTTGGCCCCTCTCTAACCTTACTCCTGTGATGAGGAACATCATTCAGATCCTCAAGGAAGCCAAGCGATATCTATCTCAGGACTTCTTCTACACAGGCTGCTCCCACTCTATGATGCCCATCTCCACCTGCCCACACAGCCTTCTGGGTTATTGTACCTTTCACCTTTAACCTTCACATGTTATATTAGTGAGTTTCCCAGAAAGCCGTCCTTTGTTCACTTCTCTGAGGACCTGCTCAACCTATTTATTATCTCCATTGTCTTTAACCATAACTCCATTTCACTTTCTTATAGAGCTTTTCACATTCGCCTCTAATCTTTACAAGAAACTACACTTCTTTCACTCAATAGTTGACACCCATTTACTAACTTATTTATGGAGTGGGTGAAGGAAAGATGTACTCCATTGATTGGTGCACAGCAAGTCCCATAAAGCAATTTATCTTTTGTCATAGCTTCTTCTCTGTGCCTCTAGGGATATCAGATGGTTAATGAACTCACAGATGATGCAATAACATCGAGTGAAAGATGCTGTCCCCTTCCACTATGGTTCTGCTGGTTATAGCATATCCATTCAGAATGCATAATGTGGTTACAAACTCCATATTCACAAACAGCTACTAGAAGAATCTTACTTAGCATGCATTTTTCTCTAATAAAATTCATGTCTAATATGTGTTCATTTGTTTAACCATGTATTCGACAAATGATGAAGATAATATGATCTGGGGTAAGACAATGCAGGTCTCTATTTTTTAAATATTTATTTATTTTATGTATATGAGCGTTTTGTCTGCATGTACACCCACATGCCAGAAGAGAGCATGAGATCACATTATAAATGGTTATAAGCTACCATATGGTTGCTGGCAATTGAACTCAGGACCTCTGGAAGAATAGACAGTACTCTTACCCACTGAACCATCTCTCCAGCCTTCACAGGTCTCAATTTCATCTTCCCTATTTTTGTGACTTACACAAGTTTATGCCTCAGTTATCCTGGGAATGAAATAGCATAACAGCAAAAGTTTATTAACCTGGTGAAATTGTTAGGACTCGTAGTTCCCTAACACAAGCTAGTCCACGGACCACTCCATCTTACTCTGGCCTCTTCTCGGGAGGTGTCTGAGGTGATAAGGTATTATAGTAACCACTATGATAGACTGAACACCCAAAAACATCCTCTGAAAGCCACAGTTGTAGACAGATTTTTAAAAATTGAACAAAGCAAGTTTTCTCCTCATTCATCACTCAAAACAACCAGTGTCAGGAATGCTAATGCCTTCTTCCTGTTTATGACATACACAGAGAAGGAATAAGACTCTTGGAGAGTAAGCATGAATTAGTAGATCATGTAAGATTCAGTAAAATTTTCCTTATCAGCTCACCCATAATTTACATCAGTAAGCCTGCAGTCACAACATGCTATAAATAATTCAAAGTCCCATGCATTATGACTAAGGCCTTGAGAGGTATCAAAGTCCACCCAATCTGATACTGCCAGGAAGAAACCCTTATTTTGGGGCTTTAAATGGCAATCCATGGCCTTTTCTGCCACCAACCCTCTGTTTCTTTGTAAGCCGAACAAATACCTTATAGAGAATATTTCCACCCCTTAGGTCTTTTCTATCTTAGAAACAGCCCCATGTGCAGAAAGCATATGAAAATTTAGAGACTACTGTATTTCTTTCCAAACTATTATTTTATAGATTAAAACTCCATGTTTCAAATTATGTGTTAAAATAGATGTCACTAGGGAAAATACTTAAATTTCATGATTTAGAAGTGATTTTGAAATATGTATGTCCTTTTCAGACTGAGCAGAAAGAGTGACAGATAATCTATAAATTAGTCTTGTTAATTCTAATGAGAATCTGGAAAAGCTGTTGCCAATTAATAAATCTTGCAAATAATTAAATGACATGAAATTTTAGCTAAAGGGTCATTTGACTGTTTGACTGAGGTGTGTGTGTGTGTGTGTGTGTGTATGTGTGTGCATGTGTGTATACATGTAGGTGTACTTCTGCAACTGAAAAAAAGGTGCTGATGATCACCTGGAGCCCAATACAACGCAGATAGTCAAAGGCTGCTTAGGATTCGAATGATAGGTGCTCAGAGGAACAGAGTTTCCACTGACAACTAGGGTCAATATACCATCATCAAGACAGTAATGTGTTAAAGTCCCTAGAACCTGCTTGAAGTGATTGCCTAACAAGAATGCCTCTACTGTCTTCATGCATTCAAGCACAAAAATGAGCTGCTGGGATTTTTAAGTGGCAACAGATATTCTTGGCCTTCACCTAGAAAAATTTATTTCTGCCAAGTATCACATAGATCTATTTAAGTTACAGCACTTGCAAGGGACAAGAGTCACTTTGAGTCAGTTCTTTTATAACAGTTAAAACTCAGTTATTGAGATAAAATACAACTGTTATTGATATCAAAATTCCCAAGGATAGTAAGAGAAAAATAGGAGATAAATAGTAAAAGCCAAACACAAATATATAGGGTGATCAATTATGTGTGTGTTATGTGTGTGTGTGTCTATGTGTGCATGCGTAAGTGTGTGTGCCTGTGTATGTGTCTGTATGTATAAATGTGTGTCGTGTGTGTGTGTGTGTGAGTGTGTGCACGCATATTTGAGTGCATGCTCACGTGTACAGCAGGCCAGAGGGCAACTTGTGCATGTCATGATTCAGGCATCGTGCATCCTTTTCTTGTTTTATTTCTTTGACACAGGATCTATCTGGCCATGTAGGTGAGGCTGCCTGGCCAACATGCTTCAGGATCTATCTGTCTCAATTCAGCCAGAACTGAGATTAAAGCCCACAGGACCATACCACCTTTCATTTTACAAGTTATCTGAGGTAGGAATCATGCTTGTATGACAAGACCTTTGCTGCACTATTTTCACAGCCCTGGGAATGATTTTTTTTCTTTTCTCTTTTTATTAGATATTTTTTATTTTTTTACATATACATTTACATTATTACATATATGTACAATAATCTATCTACAGCAAGAAGAGCCATGAAACAATCAGGAATTATATAAATTTTGCATTCTTAGTGTTTTTGCTATTTGAATTTGGCAGCCTTGAAGAAAACATCATTCCTATCTTGGTGCATCTAAAATTCTGATTGTAAATCAATATCTATCAATGAAATGGTTTCTTCAGTATCGCTAGGAGAAGGATGCATAGTCTCACCCACATGGAAACCACAGCCATAATTGAACTTTATCATGAATGATTAAAAGTTTTATCCACTAATAAAGCCAATGGTCAGAATATTCTCCACAGTTGAGTGGAGAGTGTGATACGACTTTCTCACATACTCTGGTGCCTCACATTTGACCATGTCCCCTGGAGGGGGAGACCTGGTGGCACTCAGAGGAAGGACAGCAAGTAGCCAAGAAGAGACTTGATACCCTATGAGAATATATAGGGGGACGTAATCCCCCTCAGGAACAGTCATAGGGGAGGGGAATAATGGGAAAATGGGGGGGGAGGAATGGGAGGATACAAGGGATGGGATAAACATTGAGATGTAACAAGAATAAATTAATAAAAAAAAAGAAAAAAAAAATAAATAAATAAATAAAAAAAAAAAAAAAAAAAAAAAAAAAAAGTTTTATTGATTTCTTTGGAAATCAAGAAGACAATATGGATAAAAAACTTTAAACTAAGGAAGCAGAACAAAGGTTCCATCTGAAAATTCATTTACTAGCTGTCCATTGAAAGCAAGGAGAAAAATGAGTTAAAGAAAGCGTCACAGACTAAGTACGACTGAAAGGATCAAGATACAAGATCTGATCCATCCACCAACAGCGGTGCTCACTGTTGGTAGGGCCAGCTTGAGCTAGCACTGAAACCATATAAGCCACACGGTCAGATGGGTGAGGAGTTAAGTAAACCTGGTATTAAGAAGAGCTTTCTAGGAGACCAAAGACAAAGCATGCATTCCATTATAAAAGAGGACACAGTAGACTAGATTACACTACTGGAGGCCAGATGCTTCCACAATGACCATGGTTCTACCAGAGAACTAAGAACCCTGGGATACTCAGTCTAGGTTGTATGCATCACAACAGGACAACAGGAAGTAACGATGATGTCGTCCAATATGAGGCCGAAGGCCTGGAGGCTCCCTGGAGAGTTGCTGGTGTTGAGTTCATTTAGAAATATAGAAGAAGCTGTGGACTAATGTCCATGGGTAATGGCAGCAAAAGTACTCACTGAGGGAGAATGGGGCTTGCAGACAGTGGCTAGCCTTCTCATTTTCCTTATTTATTCCAGTCCCCCCTGTCCTTTGGATGAAACTCCAAATGTGTAGATTGTACCTTAACCCCTAGTTGCTTCCACACACATCAGTCTTCTCTAGAAACACCCTCAAGGCACCCAGAAAGCAGGTACACTCATTTCTGAGTTGTGTATCAGTCCACTCAAGATGGCAATCAAGATGGGCAATCACAACTTCATCCCTTGTCAAGGACAGGTCCAAACACAACTCTTTATCTTCAAATAAAGGCAATTAAAATCACAATTCTACCTAACATGAATAACTCTGTAAAGTGTATGTAATAGACAAATATGAGATGAAAGGACACAAGAATATTTGATATATGCATACATATCATATATATATATTCATGCATATAAATATATTACTTAAGATTAGGAAAGTATTACTCATGAAAATAGCAGTTATAATCCCTATTCTTGTTGCTGATTACATATTGATAGCTGGTCTCAGAATGCTATAATTTGATCAGGAAATGCCATGTTCAACAGAAGCTTAAGTTCAAAATTGGTCCCCTTTTGATGGTACCATTTTGACGGGTGTGAAAACTCCATGACTTGAGACATAATTAGAAAATACACGTCATTAGAGGATTGCCTGTGGGCTCTCCACCTGGTCAGTGCTTCTACTCGCTCTAGTTTCTGTACACCATGAAGTGAGTATTTTCTGTACACTTCCCCATTGCCATGATGCTCAATCAGACCTTGGGCACAAAATCAAAGGAGCCAAAACTGTGCACTGGAGCTTCTGAAACCATGAGCCAAAACAAAACTTTTCTCCTTTAAGTTGCTTCTGTAAGGTACTTAGGCACAGTGACTAAAGATGGACTTCAGAAACCATCAGAAATTCTCCTTCTTGTAATGACTAAATCATCATGTAATGACTAGAATTGTATTGCCATTGTTCCACAAGTTCCAGTAATGTGAGGCTGAGTATTGTTTTAAAAATATTTTTTTAATCCTCAGAACAATAAAACCACCATGTTTATTTTTATGACAACCCTTAATTTATTGAATATCTTCTCAACTACTTCTTTAAGGTAGACACACAATATCCTTATCAATACCTAATAAGAAGTGTATTTTATGTAAAATTAAAATGCTTCAAATGCTTTCACACTTAAAATATTTCCTTTAAAATGTGAACACAAATATATATATATATTATTATTTAGTAACAAGGCTTTATTCTAGAAATCTAATTTTATTATTAATTTTTCAATATTTATTTAGTTTTATTGCTTATGATTTTGTTTTTATTTTATTTTATTATAATTTATTCACATTACATCCCAATTGTAATCTCCTTCCTCTTATCTTTCCTCCCTCTTCCACCCTATTCCTGTCCCCTTGACTTCTGACAGATGAGGTCTTCCTCCTCACTACTTGATGACAGCCTATCAGGTCTCATCTGGAAAGCCTGTGTCCCAGACTTCTGTATTCCCATTTTGTTTTAAGTAAAGCTTCAAGTGAATAATTTCCAGGATCTCTCATTTATACTCAATTTCTATGATTTGAAGTGGCATCACATAAATACTTTTCTAAACTCGATCAGAACTAAATACCACTTTAAAAAAATCATATTGAAATATCCAAAAGTGTAAATCAAAGGCAACTTTACTGAGGAAATCAGAGATAAGAACTTCAAGCAATTCAAACAAATTCTTTTTTGGGCTGCAGGTATTCTAAAGTCAAAGGCTCCAGGGTATCTATTCTTAGACTTGTTATAAATAAGAAAAGGAACGCTGTGGAAGAAGATCAGTGAACTACTGAAAATGTCCTCCATGCAGGTGATACTCACGGAAGAGCAAGGCTGTGACAGTACCAGTGATCTATGAGAGCTGTAGCATTGGAGCACAGTCAACGTAGGAGGCCCCTATGATGATGCCTTTTCAGTCTACACAGATACACTCCACTTCATATAAAAGATGCATTTATGTATATATTTATATTACATATCTAAGTACATCTTATTATAGGCACATGTATGCAAAAGTTTCTCCTACCTTCTAGGTCTAGCTTATGTACTACCTTCTTCTAGGAAAAACCCAGATTTCCCCAGGAAAAGTTACCTGCTTGCTGTTATTTTACACCCCAGGAAATTATTAGTGACAGAAAATGGAAGAGGCCTCTGCCCTTGGATGAGAGTATATAGGAATTAGTACCTAGGCTTAGAGGCATGTGTGTGCACATTGCATTTTGCCAGCATAGGTAAGTTGCTAAAAGCAAGGAAGACCTAGCCCAGAGTGAAAAATGTACGTCTTAAAAAATTAAAACATGATTTTAATAAAAAAGAGATTTAAATTCTATAACTAGTATGCAAATGTTAAATAGATGCAAATGATAAAAATAGAAAAACTAACATATTAGTTAACATTATAGTATACCAGTAGTATTCACTGACTCATTAATTCTTATATGGGAATTTTGGTATCTGATAAACCAATAGCTGAGTGGTAGAGAATTTTAGTACTGAGGAGGCTGTTTTTCTATTGACTTTAATTATTTACAATGAATTGTAAGTTTTTTTGTTTTGTTTTCTTTTAATTTAATTGTATTAATTTATTCATATTACATCTCAATGATTATCCCCTCCCTTGTTCCCTCTCACTCCTCCCTCCCTCCCATTTTCCCCTTACTCTCCTTCCCTATGACTGTGACAGAGCGGGATTACCTCCCCCTCTATATGCTCATAGGGTATCAAGTCTCTTCTTGGTAGCCTGCTATCCTTCCTCTGAGTGCCACCAGGTCTCCCCATCCAGGGGACATGGTCAAATATGAGGCACCAGAGTACGTGTGAAAGTCATACCCCACTCTCCACTCAACTGTGGAGAATGTCCTGTCCATTGGCTAGATCTGGGTAGGGGTTTAAAGTTTATAGCCTGTATTGTCCTTGGCTGGTGCCATAGTTTGAGCAGGACCCCTGGGCCCAAATCTGCCTATCAGGAAACTGAGACAGAGGGGAGGACATCCTATTGGGACTCTAGATGAGAGAAGCATGGGAGAATGGCAAAGTTGAAGGATCCAGAGGATCCTAGAAACCTACAAGAAGAATTGTAAGTTTTTGTTTCATTTTGTTTGTATTACTTGTAATGTTTTTATTATTTAAAACAATTTTACATTTAAATATGTTTTGATCATTTATTTCCCTCACCCACATCCTTCCAGACTCTCTTCCTTTTCTGCCCACCCAACATTAAGGACTTTCTTAAAGATCAAACAAAAACGCAATATAACAACAACCCACCTCTCAACCAAGAAAACAAAATAAAAATACACCCAAAATGAAAAAAAAAAACACCAAACTTTAGTCAAATAAGATCACACACCCCAACACACCTGTGTGGTCCCTTATGTATTGGCTGATTACCTCTACGTATGAGGCTTGAACTGGAGTGGTTGATATTCCTTATGTCACTCTACTGGAAAGAAGGATTTTCCGTCTTCCAACAGATATAAGTTCAGTTGTTAACCTTTAACTTAGTGGCTAGGTTTTCACCATTCATTCATTCATCCACTCATTCATTTTTTAAATACAGTATAAGGTAAAACAAAACTATCACATTTAAGTTGGACAAAGCAAACCAACAAAAGAGAAAGAGCCCAAGAGAAGGCACAAGAATCAGAGACTTGTTCACACATTCAGGAATCCAATAAAACACTAAACCGGAAGCCATAATATATAAACAGAGGACCTAGTACAGACTTGTGCATGCTGCGGCAGCCTCTCGGGGTTCATATGAGCTGCACAGATGTTGATTTAGAAGGCTTTTTCTTTTTGGTATTCTTTTCCCCCTGTGGTTCTTGCACTCTTTGTGTCTCCTTTTCCATAGTGTTCCCTGAACTCTGATGGGAGGGAGAGACTTTGATGGAGCCATACCATTTAGGGCTGTTTCAAAGTATCTCACTCTCTGTTGTGATGTCTAGCTGTGGGTCTCCATATTTGTTCCCAGCTGTTGTTGCTGGAGGAAACTTCTCTAATGTCAAAAGTTGCAGTATGAAGGGAGCGGATTTTTTGTGTCCCTGATGGCAGCCCTAGTCTTCATGAGCCATCTCAACCCTCCTTTCTCTAGCTTAAGGAAACTCACATACAGAGAAGCTACACTGCCAGTCAGAGCCATTTCATGGGTGTCTCTGCCGTCTCCTCCTTGGGCTTCTGGCTTCTGTGCTCTGTCCCTCAGACCTGCATTCTCTCCCTGCAAGTCTGGTTTATTGGAGTTTCTTGGCAAAGCTTGTAGTCTTCCTTGAAGATGCTGAGAAGGTGTTGTCACATGAAGCTAGGGGGAAAAGGACCTCATTAGAGTGAACGTCTCCTTCTATTTATATTAGAAGGAGCAAGTTTGTCAATGATTTGTTTCCAGAATTCTTTCTGGGAAAGGAGAGGCGAGAGGCAGCCTAGCTGTCCTCACAGGGATGTGTGTGCATCATCCCTAGAGTTAATTTTTGAACTACGGAAACTAATGGACAGATTGCCTTTTATTGTGTACACCCACCATGCCTGGAAGAGAGGTGTGAGCTGGTCTGACAATAAGGTGCTTCTCCTGGTATCTAAGGAGGGGGATTGCTATAAGATACGCATAAAGTTGGAGATTAGACAGGTACCTGTTTGATCATTGTTCTGTCACTGTTCACTCTCATGGAACATATTGGTCTCTCAGAAGTCACTGTGTTTTTAAGTGTCGCCCTGGGAACAGCCGCACTTGTGTCACCTTGAACTTGTCAGAGACAAACAACCACAACTCCCACTCAGATATAATGAATGGAAAGAAGATATACTTTTTAATTTTGTGTGTGTGTGTGTGTGTGTGTGTGTGTGTGTGTGTGTGTCCTCATGTCTAAGGACAACACTTGGAATTTGGCTCTCTCCTTCCATCATGTGGGTATGATTCCCACATTCAGGATGATAGCTGCAGGGACAAACACCTGGTCCAAGATGCAGCTCTTTAATAATAACAATCTGATTATATGCAGTTGAAATTATGAGAGAGACACCCTCAAACATCTTCTCTTTCCTCACTGATAAAACTCAGATAGCAGCATCTAACTGGCAGAAGTGATAGGAAGATCAAGTTTATATGGAGGGCTTAACTCAGCTCCTAATGTGTGGTGTGTCTAAGCGAGAGGCCCTCCAGTGGTTGCTACTGGTGCTGAAGATGCATGCCCACACAAGTTTTCTTTATTGTGCATCATCTCTAAATGTTCTTTCATTTTTAAAACAAAGGATGAAGTCATTGAATACCTATAAACCAGCAAACTGAATTTCCTTCTCATAACCAGTTTGTCTTCAGAGTCACCAATGTGAGTCTTTTTAAACAGCCTCAGTGCATTTTAGAAGAAAGCAATTTATTGGGCAGCATAGAGACCCACTGGGGAATTTTAGACGGATGGCAAAACTATCCCTGTAGGAAGATGCATACAGCTCCACATGCTAAATTAAATAGAGGGGAAAAATCTGGCTAAAGTCTTTATGCAAATAGCTAGAAGTAATGATGTACTCTTGATGCTACTGCGGCTTGTAGACATCCTCAGGCCCAATTCTTTCCTGTGATGAACTGCAAAGCTACAGCCCTCCCAAATTCACACACTGAAACCATAACCCCAAATACAACAGTGATGCTC
Organism: Acomys russatus; assembly: GCF_903995435.1. Lineage (NCBI taxonomy): Eukaryota > Metazoa > Chordata > Mammalia > Rodentia > Muridae > Acomys > Acomys russatus. The sequence continues at coordinate 67,148,745 of NC_067139.1, forward strand.
ATGGCTGGGATTAGGTTTTGGCGTGGGAACCTGTTAGCATACTGCCCCCAAAAGATGTTGGTCACCTACCCAGAAAGCCCTTAACAGAACTCAACCCTACTGGCCTCCTGGTCTGATAGTAAGCCATGAAATTGACAGTATTCTTTCCTGGAAGCAAACCGTGACTCTAACACATGTCTATTGGTAATTGAATCATGAGAAAATGCAAAATTTCTTTAATGACTCTCCAAATAACTAAATTTCCTTCTAATGATTTAAGAGAAGCATTTTTTTTTTTTTTTTTTTGTCAATATTTACAAGATGGATTTAAGGCAGTAAAAGTCCCTCTGATTGATCTGGCCAAAGGAGCAGAGTGAAAAAAGTAAGTTAAAAACAAAGATTATCTGACTGTTCAGCACAGTTGTGATTATCAAGGACATGTGCTCATTTTTATTTAATCATTCATTTTTTTTCTTTCATTCATTCCATCACTCTAGTTTTGGGGATCGGCCATTCGACTTCTCCAAATTATGTAAGTTCTCTATCAATGAAATAAATCATAGCCCTGAGCCTCTGTAAAGAAAACTGATTATTAGGTGAATATACTTTGTCAATTACTCATATGGAAAGATCCTGACTTTGTTTTAACTAAAGAAGGAAACATGTAATGCAGATACTGATTTGACAACTATGTTGAGGATAAATAGGTGAGATTCACAAACACACAGCAATGTCACAATTAACCGGCACTTGTCACAGTCTCAAGGACTATCATAGCCATTGTTTGAGAAAATTTCAGTGGCAGCCTTGCATTTAAACCCATCTGAGACTTTAGAAGGAATAAGATTTAAATTCCCAAGTGATCCAGCAGTGCAGGTTAGCAGTTTTCAAAATGAACAAAATGACTGAGACAGTTTGCTGCCTGAATAGTCACCCAACACTCTCTATAGTGTGGAAGCATCATCTTTGGCCTTTTGGCCCAATATCTCTGCCAGACTTATTTGCAAGGCAGGAACTATTGAGGACTTGCTTACCCTGTCTTGGCAGAATCCGGCCATTGACTGCCTGCATCTAAGTAGAACTCATGATGGTCACATGGTTCTCTCTGCTGTATGTAGTTTGGTTTATGCATGTGTAATAAAATAAATGTTAAAAATAAATAAATAAATAAACCCTTCAGAAATGTTCTACCCACCTGGTTTATGTTATTCACCTCACATTTAGGAATCGATGACACACAGGCAACAGAATGAACGCCTGCAGAGGGTGTTATGAGACCCAGGGGCCACCAGTGGCCAGAGGGACTCACTGGAGTTCCCTCTGAACTGGGTTCCTCCACATACTTTATCACATTTATTCTCCCTCTCTGTGGGAGAAATACAGATTATTTGGCCTTTAACATTAGCACGTTGTGTCTTTTTGTATTATGGTAAGTAGTTTTAAATGTTGGTTTAGCTTTTGATTTCTCCTAATTTTATGTGGGGGAAAATCAATCTCCAGCTGAATTCACAATGGTTATTAAAAGCAAGTCACTGCCCCCCCACACCCTGCGACCCCAGCAGACTCTGCCATATAGTTAGTCATCATCAAGGGTCATCTACTGGAATTAGCTCAGCCCCCTTGAAATCCCACTGGGAATGTGGAAGAGACTGTGTCCTTCCAATAAGTTATTAATGCTGCTCCTGGCAGTTGCTTCATTCCTCCCCTTCCCAAAGCCACTCTCTCTTTCCTGTTCTTTGCAGGGGGCTCTCCCACTGCCTTGTACTTTGATTTGCCTTTCTATCTCAGCTCCTCTTCCAAGACAGAGCCAGGTTCTTCCCCAGGGCCATTGTGGCAAGGTCTGGCTTTATCTTTTCTATTTTATTTGGGATTTGGTGGTGGTGGTCATGGTTGTAGTGGTGTTTTTTTGTTTTGTTTTGTTTTGTTTTTTGTTGTTGTTGGTGGTGGTCATGGTTGTGGTGTTTTGTTGTTGTTGTTGGTGGTGGTGGTATGGCTGGTGTTGATGGTGGTCATGGTTGTTGTTGGTCGTGGTGGTGGCGGTGGTGGTAGTGGTGGTGGTGATTTTGGAGGGGGTGGTCATGGTTGTAGTGGTGGTTTTTTGTTTTGTTTTGTTTTGTTTTTTGTTGTTGTTTTTGTTGTTGGTGGCGGTGGTCATGGTTGTGGTGAGTTTGTTGTTGTTATTGCTGTTGTGGTTGTTCTTGGTGATGGTGGTGGTCATGGTTGTGGTGTTTTGTTGTTGTTGGTGGTGGTGGTGGTATTGCTGGTGTTGATGGTGGTCATGGTTGTTGTTGGTGGTGGTGGTGGCGGTGGTGGTAGTGGCGGTGGTGATTTTGGAGGGGGTGGTCCTAAGACACAATGGACACCTCAAGCAACCTGAAAATCTTTCCCAAGCCAGGAATACCTGTTTTCTACTGGCATCCGACCTCATGCATACAATGTAGCAACTGTCTGGATGGAAACTTCAGAGACCTGAGACTGGTGACTGATAGGGCAGAAAGGGGCCCCAGCAAGTGCTCAGGGTCTGAATGCAAGAAGAACAATCCAGATAGATCTCTTAACCCCACCAGCAGGTGGTCTTCCTAGCTCTGCTGCACCCTCCTATGAGGAGGCAGGGGGGTATTTGCCACATAGTCTCTGGGATAAGCTGGCTCTTATTAACTATCTGAGGGATAGCTTGGAGGAGACTTTAGTTACTCGATTTCTTTGTGAAGGGAGATGTTATCTATCTTCAAAAGAAAAATATTGGCTTAGCAGCCTAACCACATATTTCCTCAGAGAGTATGCCATTTTGCCCTTTTGCATTACAAAGTGTCCTTATAAAAATAAGGTACCAATTCATTTTTGACAGGCATTTAAAACCCTGGCATTTAGAAACTGGCTAGTGGCTTCCGCATTGACTGTGGATAATAAATGTCTGGGAGATATTGAATAGGATAAACAGAAACTGTCCTGAGTGAATATTTTTATGACAATACATGCTTGGGTCATTTCTCTCTGATCTACTCTGTGTCTTAGGTTTTTTTCTCATTTAAACGAAGCAAGACTTTCAGGCATGTATTCATTATGCAATACAAATGATGTTTCTTTTCATTATGAAGGAACTTTGCTTTTTAATTAATATATTTTGTTTTATAAATGGTGATTCAAGTAAGAATCTAAATTTTTATCCATGTAGTTTAAGCATATTCTCTTAACCCTGCACAAGGTATTGCTGGCATGATTGTATAGCATAGAAGCTTCACCCTGGAGAGGCAATAGCTTTGGGACTTTAGAAGTTTGCAGCCAGAGAAAAGACACTATAAGGGAATCCATGAAGTGCAGGCAGGTAGTCTTCTCCCAGGAAGACTAAGAAGGAACACTAGTGGCACCACTGGGAGAATGATACACAGCAGAATGGCATAGAGGTGGTATGCTAGGCATGTCTCTCTCCTGGATATTCAGACAATATTGAGAGGACTATGCCAGTCGGGGGCTGATAGCTAGCAACTATACCCTTTAAGATCTTCATAAGCACTTTAATTCATTAATTATGTCCAACATTTAGAGGGCAACCCTGTCATATCAACAGGAACAATAAGCATTAGACATTTAAAATATAAGAGTACAGTCCCCACAAATGTACACAGAGGAAGTCTCACACACACAAATATACACACAGATATATACAAATATGTACACACACATACATACATACACTCAAATACACACATACACCATAAATAATTCTACCTTGCATGGTTTCAATGTATATAAATTTTTGTTGCACAGATGAGTTAAGTAACACCTATTTCCAAACAACAGGCTTTAATTTTCAGTTACTTTAGTAGGTTTAATGTGAATAACAAGGAAAACAACAAATTAGAAGGAAGCCATTCACTGTCTGATCAATCCAGCCCTCTAAGCCTACAACCAAGCATCTGAGGATGTAAAACTACTCTTAGGGCAGAAAACTGACTACTTAAGAATTGAGTGATGGATCCTGTTTTAGGAGGTGTCTTCATGAGCATTCTCCTGCAGAGGAGACACCGTGACCACAGAAGGTCTTATGAAGGAATGCATTTAAGCTGGGAGGCTTACAGCTTCAGAGGTTTAGTCCATCTTCATTGTGGGATCAAGGAAGCATGCAGGCAGCCATGGTGGTAGAGAAGTAGCTGAGAGTCCTTTATCCAGCTGGACAGGCAGCAGGAAGAGAAGCAGCCACTTGGGCACTGGAACCTCAAAGCACATCCTCAGTGACATGTTTCCTCCAACAGTGCTGTGGCTAGTCCAACAGGGCCCCAGACCTCCTAACCCCTCCCAAGTAGTGCCACTTGTGGATGACTAAGCACTCATATATGGGAGCGTATGGGAGCCAAGTTATCCAAACCACCACAGGAAGTTATCCATATACTAGGCCCAGAATACCAGCACTTCAGCTTTATTCCACCTATGTGAAGCAGAAGTAAGGGATACGTTCTAGGAGTTCACTTAATCTAGGCTTGACTATACTGAGGTAAATTATAAATGATAGCATATTATCTACATCAATTTATATACCTTAACCTTCTATCAACAAATGTATTCCATCTACCCATTCATCCATATATATATGTGTATACATACATACATACACACACATATATATACACATGCAAACATATATGTATACATATATACATATGTACATGCACACATGGCTTTACACAGTACTAACATCTTTGTAAACTACTGAATGTAATTTAAAACTGTGTATAGGTTTCTTAATAATGAACAAGAGAAGTTAATATCATTCCACTACTTTCACAATGACTTGATGAAACATTAAATGGTCTCATTGTTACGTGCAAACAATGAAAAAATAATAAGATTAATGCTTATTAGTGCATATAACTTATTTTTTACAAATATTAAAATATAACCACTTCCTCATTAAAATCATTTCAGGGTGCTTCGGGCATGCTTGCCTTCTCTCAGTCATGTGATCTGTAATATGGAGCAGTGGGATTTTTGTGAAGTATCAGATGTTCATATTCTTTTCAAGTCTGGATTAGTTGTAATAACATCATATCCTTTGAGTTTCCCATAGGATGAAGGAAAGAGATTGGAACTGTGCAGATGCTTTTCTGGTCTTTTTCTCTGGAATACTTTCATCACATCTGTGGCCCAGACCTCTGTCAGTCTCTCCTCTGACAGCACACTGAAGTTTCCAAAGCACTGAAGCTTCAATATGCCTGCCATCAGACACCTCTTCATCATTTGATTTACATTCAGTGAAAAGTGCAGGTCCAGCTTTATTACTCTGTGTATCTGCTATTCTCTTTTTTAATTTTGTTGCGGTTTGTTCTGTTCTTTTCTTTTCTCTGTTACCTATCTTTAAAAATTGGTTTATTGATAAAAGAGAAGGCAATATGGCTACACATGTTGCTGTCTTCTCTTGAGCAGGAGCAGGAAACAGTCATTGAGAATTTGAAAGTATTCATGTGATGAGTCCTCTGTCATGATGCATATCTGCTATGAACACTCATTAGGCACACATGCCAGTGTTCAACGTCTGTGTTTATTGTGCTGCTTCGCTGACAAATGCTGAAAAGCACATCAGCCGATTATTACCCTAATAATACAAAGTGAATAAGCCCATTTTTTCAGTGGCCTCCAACATATTGTCCCTTCCTTATGACATTCCTGTTTAACTGAGCTGTAGCTGACACTGTGCATATCCCTTTGGGGTCCCAGTGTGCCAAAGCAACAGTACATGGAATCTGCCATCCTTGCCTTTGAGATAGGAGCAGAGAGAGAAATACAAACCTTGGAAATGAAAAGTCTCTCAAAGGCCTGCTTCTTCCAATGCAGTACACTTCCCACTAGTAAAGCCAGTTACACTTCTGAGCTCCAGCCCAAAGGGTGGCAGAGCCCAACACCCCACAAACCATAGCAAGTCATACCTGTGACCATAACACAGAGGAAGGATGCTGACCAAAGTCGCCACTCAAGATTATCTTCTAATGTTATGGAACTTCAACAGGATTCAAATTAGAATGAGTACAACTCCCATCCTCACCTCTGGCTGTTGATAACAATCTCTTGCTGACTGATAGTCAGCTTGAAAGGAGTGGTGGGCCCCATTTACTTTTAAATGGGCTTATTCTCTGCATTTTTGTAAGAATTTTAGTACAGCGTTACTGATAACAAGAATTCAACAAGAAGTTTGGCCAGGACTTTTTGGCAATCATCAGTTCAGAACCTTACTACCTTTCTAGGCCTCAGTCACCGAGTTGTGTTTGGGGAAACATGTAGTCAAGGAGAGGAGTGAAAAGAATCTGATCCAGGACCTGCACCCAGTTCCAGACCTTTGCTTTTTACCCTCTAAATGAGACTCAGGTCCACAGCAAATTAGCATCCTGGTTATTTTCTCCTGTGCCTGTCCATTAATTTAGTCAAGTGCATATACTAGGTGGCTTGTGCTTAGCTGGCTGGCTGCCAGTGGAGGGTACTGGCCCATCTTGGGCCACGTGGTCAGTTACCTGTCATAGGTCTGTTTTGTACATGCACTCTTGTATCTGCTCCTGAGAGGATAGAGAGGATGCCAAGCAGAATGTGACACGAGGGAAGAACAGGAAGCATTCTCACAATTGGCACAAGAGAAAAACATGCTGTTTCCCTCCGGATCTCTCTTGGTCTGCTGAGGTGATGAAAGCAGTCACCATTTTAGAGAAATGTCACTGTGTCATGGAGGAGCAGCTAGGTTCAGTAGTGACTGGGGATGAGGCAAACTGATCAGGAAAGATCTATTTACTGAGCCAGGGTGTGTGCAGTGCCATGTGCTTGCAACTTGAAAGATCATACCTAGGTATAAAAAAGGGGTGCCTGGCAGAAGAGTCTGGGATTATAAAAGATGCCCACTTCGAGCAAAGACTCAACAACAACAACAACAACAACAATCACCCAATTCCAAGCATAAACAACCTTAGAGTGGCCAGGTACAGGCAAACCTAGATTAAAATGTTTGTTACCAGGGAAAGATGGCTTATTGAGGATTTCACTTTACTCCCTTAGTAAGAACCATAGGGACCGGCCAGGTTCATGCATCTCGGCCACAAGCAAGGTCTAGTTAAATCAGCTGCTTCCCCCAGTTTTACTCTCACCATGGTGGTGAATCTAATAGGTGATGCTTTAAGCTCTAATGTCTTACCTCAGCATTGGAGATTCCCTCCTCCCTTCCTTACCCCCTCCCTCCTTTCCCTACGTTATACCTGTAGATCTCTACACGTTTTGGCATACCATTTCTATCGTTTCCAATGGTTCCGTTGGCTCTCTTCCCAGGACTTTCCTTTACATATTATGTGAATATGTCACACTAAATGAGCCTGAAAGCCAACTGTATATTAATCTCATTCTCCCCCAAAGGGCTCTTTTTTTGTGCCTCATGCAAATTACACAACGCTCTTACCGCTCGAGAAGCACGATGAGAATTTGGTTATTAGGGAGCACAACCTCACTGCAGTCTAGTTGAGACTCCTGTCACTTAGCGGTTACCTAGGATGAGGCTACCTACCCGTGAGAACCGCATTCTGTGTCTATATTCCTAATGCCGACATTCTGAAATGGCCAGTGGCTCCAGAAGAAACCCTAAGAACAGGTTTGGACTGCGCGCTAGAAACTACTTAAGAAGTGATGGCTTTCACCTCTAATCCATTTTAACTCATTCCTTGCAGGAGCATGAACTAATCAGGAGATCACATAATTACCTTCTCAAGTACCACAGTTCTTAATCCTACAGATAAAAGAAAAGTTCATAATTGCCTCAAAATGTCATGAATCTGTTTTTATTTTAGAGACGTATAGGCTCCTTTGGCCCAGAAGTATGGGATCTGAGCCATCCCTGCAGCATGCAGATAACAACACCCCGGCAGTTTGGAGCCTGCGCAGTGTGACTTCTCTTTTTGCTGGGTTAGATCACTATCGCGCTGATACATGTTCTGCAGGCATGCGGTAATGCTGCGTTCTTCCAGGCTCAGTAATAGAAAGTGATTTAATGCTTTCAGCTCGAAAGATATTGCAATGAACACTATGATTTATGAAACAAATGGGCTATTGTCCTAAATAAGTTTAAAATTATATAGGCCTGTGGAAATAGAGTTAACTCAAGTTTTAATGCACCTCGCCTATTCTCTGCTAAGCAGTTTATACAGACACATAAGCAATTCAACCCAGAAAATGCAATGGAAATTTATAGCCGGATCCTCCGTACATAATTTCTTTAACCTAGTGTACCTTTTGGCATTTATTAGTACACAGAGTCAGCTTCCTACGTAGCTTCCTTTTATCCAGGCAACTGTCTATACATTTATAGGGCCCATAAATCATTGCATCTGAAACAGTAGCCTATCAGACAAAAATATGCTAATTGTGGAGGGCAGTGTGTCCTATATTGAATGCTACTGGCATTTTGGAATATTATTTCTCGCTTTATCACAGAAGTGTGCTGGGAAACAGAAATGACAAGAGCAGTATAAGCCAGAGGAATCTCAGTGATACATTGAAAAGCTGCCATCTCTTATTCACAGAACACATCAGTGAAGACAGCGGAGTGTGATAACGGGAGATGAGAAATTTTCATTTAATCTTTTAAATGCATTGGCTTCGAGATGTGACTAGAATTCACACGTAGCAATTTGAATGCTTTTCCTTTATGTCTTCTTCTTCTTCTTCTTCTTCTTCTTCTTCTTCTTCTTCTTCTTCTTCTTCTTCTTCTTCTTTTTCTTCTTCTTCTTTTTCTTCTTCTTCCTCTTTGCATGTGCTTGGAAACGACCTCAGGTTTGGCAGTGATGCTTTTAGGATTATTAAAGTGCAGGGGGGTGGGGAGGAAGCAGCCTGCATGAGCTTGTGAAAAACAACTTGGCCACTATCTGCACATGTGATGATCATTTCTGCAGAAAATCTCAAGGCATCTAGTCACAATGTGCCTCAGGCTGGTTTTTAATTACATTAATAACGAGATGTCCAGACAGTGGTTTAAAAAGAAGAAGAAGAAAATGTACTTTATTGGATATACAAAGCCGAGCATTTCCCCCCCAAAATGCTATGCCCTTGGCTGTGCCTTAATCTCCATCACTGGGTAGTGTGGTATGGCCACTCCTATGGTTCAACATATATGAAGACTCTGACTGGATTTGATTTGGCTCTATTTCCTCACCAAAAGTGCTAGTCCCCTACTTGTTACTAAAGTGAGATACCCGAAATAATTAGCTTATAAAGAAGAAAATGTTTATTATGGCTCAGGGCTTCTGAGGTCCCAAGAACAGGATGGGCCTTGCTTGCCTGAGGCTGCCAGATGACAATGGTGTGGAATGTATGATAACAAACTGATCATTCCATGACAAAGAAGCAAAAGAGAAGATGCTGGGGCCCATAACCACATTTGAGAGCATGCTTTTTTAAATTATGTATTTATTTTTCAGATTATTGTGTAATTAGGCAATTTCTTCCCTTTCCTCCATCCAAACCCCCTCATATATGTCTCCTAGCTCTTTTTAAAATTTATGATCTCCTTTTTATTAGTTGTTGTTACATATGTATACATATATAGATATATATTCCTAAATGTAACCTATGAGTCTGTATAATATTAATTTTATGTATGTTTTCAGGTCTGATTATTTGGTATTGAATAACCAATTAAGTTTCTCTACCTTGGAGAAGCCTATTTCTCCTCCTTAGTCTCTTGTAGTTCTTTGTGTAGGCTTTAGGCCTGACGGTCTTTTTCCTGTTCACTATGGCACGTCTATTGTTGTTTTCCGTGCAGAGCTGGGACCCTATTCCCAATAGATAAATCTGTAAAAGAACTCTTGTACCTTAGGCTCAACCCCAATCTCCATATATTATGAGTGTCCAGCATCACTTTTTCAAGATTTCTTCTGGCACAGACTCTTTTATGCTCTCCCTTTTCCAATTGCTCAATTACAACCTTAAGGCAAATTAGTTCAGTTGTCTTTTGTGTTCTGCAGAGGCAGAGACAGAATCTTCTTTTTTATTTCAGTTTGTGCTTTTGCAATGGTGGGGATTATCCTAAGCTCTCATGGCTGACAGACAGTGCTCTACTGCTGATATATGCTGTCAATCCTCTTTTAAAAATTATTTACTTTTTTGAGTTTACAATATAATTACATAATGTTCCTCTTACTTTTTATTCTTTCAAATTCTCCAACATACCTCTTCTTGCTCTTATTCCGAATAATAGCCTCTTTTTTGAACAAACGGTTGTCTTATAATATACATATAAAAAGTATATTCCTAAATACATAACTATAACCCATTTGTCTTTAGTGAAGCACTCCACTGATTTCCCCTAAACTCTTTAGAGAGCTGACCACTATATCTTGAAAGATGTAGTGAGATATCTCCTAAGCCATGTTTGGATAACATACTTTTTAGAGGGTCTGGAGACTGAGGATGTGTTGCTTTATTCCTCATGCATAAGTATGGAATGGGTATGAGCTGCTCAGGCCAGATGAACAGTAGAGCCCTCTGTTCATAGAGCATCCTCCCTAATGTGACTCTTGAAGAATATAACTCCATATAAACTTCTATTTAAATCATCACCCTGAGAGTACTGTTATCTGAAAGCTTTGGACAAGCAAGTTTGATAAATCTTATTGTACAATCCTAAGAATTCGCAAACACATACAACTGGGTACAACTCAAGTAAGATACAAGTGTCAACCACCCTATTTGACGTTACCATTGGCAGATCAAATAAATCATTGAAGGAATTACATAGGGAAATACCATCAGCTTTGGGCCGTATGACCTACAATGTGGCCAGTTTTTTCTAAGAAATATCATCAAAGAAAATAGAAGCTAAATCTCATAGGGGACTTTATGAAAGTGGATCTGTAAGAGCCTGAAAAATACACTCTAACTTCCTTGGAGGAAGTGCTAATTAAGGAGCAAAACAACGCCTTGAGTAGAAAGCGTCACAAGTACCCTTGTCTCTTATTCCCACTAGCAGTACAGTGAGGGTAATATTACCTAACATTCTTACTTTATGGATAGAAAGTCAACATCTGTGATTAGCACTAATTGCTGTGGACATTCAAACCATGTCCCTGAGGCTAGAAAGATGGCTTGGTGGTTAAGAGCACTTGTTGGTTTTACAGAGGATGTGGATTCATCTCCTAGGACCTGTTTAGATGGTTCACAACCACTAGTAACTTCAGTTATATTCTAGGGTATCTGACATATTTTTCTGACATCTGTGTCCTGAGATATGCATGTCGTCCACATACATACATGCATGCAGAACATATACACACATAACATTAAAAACAAACAGAAAAACCTGTTTATCTGCCTGGATATGAACAAGCTAACATGTAGCAAATGGCTAATGGAGCTAGTCTAGTGAACGAGACATACAACACATGATTTTTTTTTTTTTTTACATCATTGACTTCATTATGTCAAATTCTAAGGGACATTTACAATTTTGCAAAAATAATTTCAATATTTCCTAGAAATGTTTTGTATGACAATTTACATGAAGAAAGTCTCCATTTGGGCATGAATACATATATACCTGAACATACATGTTGGATGTTATCTGTAACTTTAAATTTAAAGACGCCGTCATCACATTAGCTCGTTAGTATTTATTAGTCTACTTATTAGCTATTCTAGTTGGCTGTCACTCTAAAAGTGCCTATCAATGTCTGGGTTTCTTTCTTCCTTCTTGTTAAGACTAAATAGCTAGCCTCTGGAAATATCCATAGGATGCGTATTAGTTATAAAAAAGTAATCTCCACAGAATTACAATGGGTATATCAAAGCAATGGAGAAGTATCTGAGAACAGAAAACAAGGTAAGAGAGTACTTGCTGCAGGAATAGCTGCTCTACACTCACATTCTGGTAATAATCATGTGGGTGACATGAAGCACCCCACTAAAAAACAATACAAACTTTGAGTTCGGTCATTAGAAATTACCATAACACATTTCTTTGAACTTACAACAGCCTCTTTCCAGTCAACAGTGAAAAAACGAAAGTGCATCGTGACTTCTATTCACAAATTCTGTCTCCTGCAGGAACGGACTTCCATGAAGACTGAGTTTACCACCTAAATATGCTTACAATGCTCTCCATGTTTTGCTAAGGGGGGGGCAGTGAATACAGAAGAAAGCTTGTGAACAGATGTGTTATGTGCTGACCACACAAGGTGTTCTCTCTTATGCCCACAGGTCCAGGTAACTGTGAGCGTATCTGTCTTCCAAGAAAAACCTTACAATCTTCTGTATGATGCATAAATGGAAGCCTCTTTCCTGGATTCAGTATTTAGCTAGTGTGGGCAAGGCACTATAATATTTATTTTTGTACACTCCAGCAAGCAACTTAGCTCTGTAGATCACCCTGTGATCACGCTTTACTCACACTTGATATTAACATGAAAGCTGATGTTAACATGGTGCCTGAAGACTGGAATCCCACATTGTGTTAAAGCCCCGAGTCAGCATTTCCAACAGTGGAGGTTTCTAGATTCTCTCAGGTTGGATTATGGACTATAGTCTAAGAAACCATCATGATTTATGTCAGTTCATCATACATTTAAAATCACCATACTCCAGAAACACCTGACAAAGAGTTCATAGCTGTTTTAGAGAAGCATCAGCCCCCAACACATTTCTTGTATAGCTTTTAGCTCAATACTATTAACTTCTGAGAGCATATGGTGAACTACCTGCCTTCTAGTCACAAATTTTCCCTCTTTAGAAGCACCCACTACCCCCTTTCTCACAGTTTTATATATAGTACTGTCCATATAACAAGCACATTCCTTTTTAAAAACAGATACATTTGTTTACCTTGATTTTCTTAAACACAAATATAACTTTGAAGATAGCTCACATTGTCTCACAAAATCTCGATTTTGCTTTGTTTAAGACACATGTCTATTCCCCAGTATAAAGTCTATCACGTACATAACATGTCTCTTGGTCGGCAAATGTCTCTGATATTTTCATCTTTTATTGAGGAGATGGATTATTTAGGAAAATCTTTTTCTCGGTAGTAGAAGACCAATTACATCTATAGTAACCCACCATAGGGGTTGGGAAGATGGGTCAGCAGGTGAAAGAACAACATACAATACTGACAACTTGAATTCAATCTCCCAATTCTACAGTAGAAAGAGAATTATGAGACAGAGACAGTTATCAATTACAAGGCTCCATAAAATGGAACAATTTTTACTGCAACATAGCTACACGTACGTCTTCTTAGTTAACATATGCGCAAACCCTTTACTCTTTGTGTTAAATGGTACTATTTCACTATAAATGGGTTGGACTCCATTCTGTATGAAGCAAACAAATTCTCCCCTCCCTAGAAATCAGTACACAACTTATGGTTTTATATCCTAGCAATTATCCTTTTATTTATTCATTTATGGAATTCCCTTTTAAGAGAGAAATCTTTCTGAAAGAAAAATGATGGAGACATAGGCAGTCATAAAAGTTGATGTGCAGCAAGTTGTAGGTCCATGAGGTCAATGTTCAGAAGGGCTGAATAATGTCTACCGAACTACAACTGCACAAGAGAAATGTTCTAATCTTCTACAGTAAATCAATGTGACGACAGTTCATAATAATTCCTTGTGCATTTCATAAAGCAACTTAGAAATTTCTCAATGCAGACAAAATGTTTCCAAGACAGAGGAATATATTTCCAGATATGGAAATGCATTTATTTTGATTTAATTATATCATATTGTTTCTACGTATAGAATTATCACTCTTTACCTTATGACATGCACAATTAATGTCTGTCAAAAAAAGTATTAGCATAACGATTTATGCCTTTAATCCCAGCACTCGGGATGCAGAGGCAGGCAGATCTCTGTGAGATTGAGGCCAGCCTGGTCTACAGAGTGAATCCAGGATATCCAGGGCTCCACCACAGAGAAACCCTGTCTTGAAAAACCAAAAATAAATAAATAAATACATAAATAAATAAATATTTATTTATGTATTTATTTATTTTTTAAAAGCCAGGTGTGGTGGTGCATGCCTTTAATCCCAGTACTTGGAAAGCCGAGGCAGGTGGATTGCTGTGAGTTCAAGGCCAGCTTGGTCTACAAAGCAAGTTCAGGACAGCCAAGGCTAACACAGAGAGACCCTGTCTCAAAAAAAAAAAAAAAAAAAAAAAAAAAAAAAAAAAAAAAAAAAAAAAAAAAAAGAAAAAGAAAAAAGAAAAGAAAAGAAAGAAAGAAAAAGAAAAAAAATTATATATTTATTTTCAAAAATAACTTTTTCATCCTGATTGATTTTTCTAGAAAGCTAATCATATAAAAATATGAGGGTTTATAATATTTAAAATATTGAACTTGCTTATGTTTTCAAGCTGGAAATCTTTGAATATGGTCAGCCTTTCCTTTCCTTGTCTCTTAGTGTCAAGTCATGACTTTTATATATCAGTAATATTGCACATGGCGTAGACTTGAAATCAGAACCACAGAGCTTCCACTATATGACAATTACAACCAGTCAGCTGCATTCTATGAATAAGTGAAGATAGACATGCCAACCAATGGAAATGTGTGCAGTCTACTGGAAACGTAGGTAGATGTAGAGAGAATGAAGAGGTTGGGATTTAGAATATATTTATAACAAGCTAACAAACAAAAATATGAAGGAAAAAAAAACCAAACAGGAAGCTAAAAGCCCAAAACAGAAACAAACTAGCAAAAATTTTGGATCCATTTTGTGTTGGCCAACTACACTTGGCCTAGGGCTTGCCCTAGAGTGATACTCCATTGAGTAAAACTGACTTTACATTTCTAAGCGGGTGTCATTTGCAAATAGCTTCTTGGCCAAAGGTAGAAATTTGTGCTTATTTTTCATTCTGCATGTTGGAATTTTGACTGGTTTTAACCTATGGAAGTTTGTAGGTGCTATTAAAATCTGTGTCACAGAAAGGAGTAAGTGTGTGTGTGTGTGTGTGTGTGTGTGTGTGTAGAGAGAGAGAGAGAGAGTGAGAGAAGGGGGAAGACAGAGACAGAGAGAGAACATGAAGTTAGGTATGTAGGAGACAGATTGATCAAAGTATATAAAAAATGAAAAAAATCTTTAAATAAAAATAAATGAGAAAATATATTTATACTTGTGTGACTTGTTGGAAATGATCAAATTGGTTAAAACAAGTTACCCAAAGTTATAAGTAGCAACTGCTCTGGTTTTCATTTCTTCCTAGTAAAGGAAAAAAATGCAAATAAACAACATAACCTGGAAAATTAAAATATGATGCAATATATTAAAAAACTTGCCAAGAATGGATAAACCTTTGTTCCAACAATAACTCCAATTAGGTGATTTTGTAGGAAATAATCGCATAATTTTTAAAGTATTAAATGTATTTAATGTATCATTTTAAAAACAGAACTTCTGTAGTATGAAAGAAATTATGGAAAATATCTTGAAGACAGGTCAATAACACATTGTATAACATTTGAGAAGAAATATTTAATAGGATTCTTGGCACACATTAGACCTTAATACATTTTCACAGAGCACATGAGAAAGACCATCAGAGGAGAGGCAACTAAGAATGGCTCCATGGGCATAGTTGTTGGGACAGGGTTAACTTTCATTGGGAATTTAGGAAACCATCAAGACTCTTGAGGCAAATATCTCGCTCTTGTTGTGCAACTTTCTATCGTTTACTATTTTAGAAAAGCACACCAGCAAGAAACCTACTACTCAAATAAAAATGTGCACCATAATGTTATGTCCTTTATCTTCTTACATAAAAGGACTATTACTACAGAATCATGCCAAAATAACAGTACTGATCTCTGAGGCCAATGAGCCTTCCTGACGCAGGAATAAAGCACTGAAGCTGCTGTGCTTGCCAGAGTTAGTAATGAAAAGTTTCCCTTTCCATCTAAATATTCAGAACAGTAAAAATAGCCCATATTAAGCTGGGCGTGGTGGCTCATGCCTTTAATTCCAGCAGGCAGGAAGCAGGGAGGTAGGGCCAAGTGGATCTCTGTGAGTTCAAGTTCAAGGCCAGCCTAGTCTACAAAGCCAATCTAGGACAGCCAGGGCTGTTACACAGAGAAACCCAATCTCCTGTCTAATAAAAAAATAAAAAAATAAAAAAAAAATAAAAATAAAAAAAAGAAAAGAAAGAAAGAAAGAAAGAAAAGAGAAAGAAGGAAAACAAAAGAAAAAATTAAAAGAAATCCCATATTAACCTTGTTCCGGAACAGGAAAGGCTGATTAATGTAAGATAAACATAAACAAATGTGTTTAAACAAGATAACAATGTATACTGGTAATACAAGCTTTGTGGAAATAGTTTTGCTCATTATTTTTCCTTTTCTTGACTAGAATTTTGTTAGTATTGCTCCATATGTATTATATAGTTTAATAATTAAGGGATTTTGAGGGAAACCTTCTTACTGCACAATCAGATTTTTGTGACTGAGAGTCACAAGTGTGACATCTGACATTAGGCATTTATATTTCTCCTTCAGTCTTTTCGCTCTTCTGTTCA
The DNA here is from genome assembly GCF_903995435.1 of Acomys russatus. Lineage (NCBI taxonomy): Eukaryota > Metazoa > Chordata > Mammalia > Rodentia > Muridae > Acomys > Acomys russatus. The sequence goes on from NC_067139.1 coordinate 67,165,249, forward strand.
CCTTATCCCACTCCCGTTGTAGTTGCCTTGTTTTCTTCTGTCTGCATCTTTTTCCATTTTACAGTTCTCATTAGGATGCTTCATGTAATAAACTTGTCTCCCTGATCATTTTGGAGGAAAATCTGCAATCTTAATTGTTCTTAAAATCCAATAAACTGAAACTTTGTGCCAGCAATACCCGCTGGTGGGATGGCATTTCTCATGTGTTACCTATGCATTCTTGCAGCTCACCCTACTTTCCCCGTTTACTAAGTTTCATCTGGTGAGTGGAGCTTTTGAGGCTTTTGTAATGCCCTCCTTCTGATGCTCACCTGCTGCTGAGTGATATTCATTTAGTATACTAAAGAGTTCTATATATCTTTTATATATCAATATGTTCTACCTAATTATTTTATTTATCTTTTTCTTTAAATAACTTTGCATTTAGTATATTGGTGCTAGTTGTTTATACAAAAGATAGGTATTAAAATATAGAGTGTAAATATAAATATACAAAGGAAAATACTAAAATACTGAAGGTAAAAGCATCTACATATGAATGAAATTAAATATTCCTGTCAATATAAACCTAATGGAATTTAGAGGATAACGGTTTATAGTGACTATATTATATTCAAAGACAATTATTTCAAAAGGCTTCATGTGAAATGCACAGAAGATTCATGGTCAACTAAGTAGCAAGACAATTTCAAATATTTAAGTGCAGAAAAAGCTAAATGATCATGAACATATCTACTTAAACAACAGTATGCTGGAGAATGGTGCTTAAGTCAGTAGACTTTAGGTTTGACATGTTGCAGTTGCTGCACTGTCTTTGTAGCAAAAATTTTTGGGAAAAGTATTTTTTTAAAACTATGGTGAAGCATCTATACTCAACTCAAAATTCCCATATAGAGCTATGAGAGAGAATAAATTTAATTCTCTTGCTTTTATATCATAGCCTTAGGTTATGGTGAGAAAGTATTGAGATAAATCTAAGCATATTCTCCCTTTTATGTTTAATATCTTCACCAACTAGCAACAGCATCAGGAAGAAGTCAGAAACACAGACCATTTTATTAAAAAGATAATTATGTTGAATGGAAAGTCAGTATTTTTTAAGGCTGTGGACCTCAAAGGTAGAACACAATTCACTGGAATCTCCACTCCAATATACACATAGGTATGTGGACAGCACAAAATGGACTCAATGGTTATAAAAGAATTTGTAGTTAGGAGGGGATGAGTTGTATATATGGGAGGAGTGAGGGCTAGGAAGAAGAGGTGGGTATCGCCTGGCGGCACTCAGAGGAAGGATAGCAGGCTACCAAGAAGAGACTTGATACCCTATGAGCATATACAGAGGGAGGAGGTCCCCCTCAGTCACAGTCATAGGGGAAGGGAGTAAGGGGAAAATGGGAGGGAGGGAGGAATAGGAGGATACAAGGGGTGGGATAACAATTGAGATGTAATATGAATAAATTAATAAAATATATTTTAAAAAAGAAGAGGCGAATTTAATCAAAATACATTTCTTGTATGTATGAAATTCTCAAATATTTGTTAAAATATCATATTTTAAAAGAGAGTTATAGAGCACCAGAGTTCATGTCAAAGTCAGTTCCCGCTCTCCACATAGCTGTGGAGAATGTCCTGTCTATTTGGTAGATCAGATCCCTTGGTGGGGAGGTCTAGTAGTACTCAAAGAGAGAATAAGCAGGCTACCAAGATGAGACTTGATAGCCTATGACCATATAGTGGGGGAGAAGGTCCTCCTCAGTCATAGACCTAGGGGAGGGGAATGGGGTGAAAGCTGGAGGGAGGGAGGAATGGGAGGATACAAGTGATGGGATAACAATTGAGTTGTAATCTGAATAAATTAATAAGATTAAAATTAAAATTGAAAAATAAAAAACAGTTATTAACAACTCAAGGTAAGTGATCGTGGTAAAAGTGCCTTTATTAAAGGAAAACGAAATGTGTTTGATTTGATATGTGATAGAATTGAATTGAAGACATAGACATGAATCTATACACCTATTAACATCTGATTTTTGATAAATAAGCCAGAAATACACACTGGGAAAATGACGTCATCTTGAACAAATGATGTTAATCAAATTGATGGCTGCATGTAGATAAATTGAAATAAATGCCTACTTATCATACTGTATAAACTCAAGCCAAAATAAATCAAGGACCTCAACTTAAAACCAGATACACTGAACTTGATAGAAAAGAATGTGAGGAATACCCTTGAATGCATTGGCACAGGAAATGACTTTCTGAACAGAAGACCATTTGCGCACGTGCGCGCGCGTGCGCGCGCACACACACACACACACACACACACACACACACACACACACACACACAGAGTTAATGGAATCTCATGAACCTGAGAAGCTTCTGCTCAGAAAAGGATACAACCACTCATAAAAAATGGCAGCCTACAGAGTGAGAAAAATTTTTTTGCCAAGTACACATCCAATACATAGACATATAATGAGTATAGACCAAAACAGAAAATTCTCAAAAGAGGAAATTCAAATGGCTAAGAAACATTTAAGGAAATGCTCCATATCCTCAGCCATCAGGGAAATTCAAATCAAACCATTTTGTGATTTCATCTTATACTCATAAGAATGGATAAGCTCAATAAAACAAGGGACAAGTCATGCTGGCAAGGATGTGGAGGGAGGGGAGCACTCTCTCCATTGCTGGTGTGACTGCAAACATGTACAGTCCCTATGGAAGTCATTGTGGTTGTTCCTCGGGAAGATGGGACGCAATCTACCCTAAGACCCAGCAATACCGCTTTGCGGCACATATCCCAAAGACACTTAATCCAATCTCAGATATATTCACTCAACCATATTCATTGGTGCTCGATTCATAATGGCCAGAAATTGGAAACAACACAGATACCCCTCAACAGAAGAGTAGATAAAGAAAAGATGGTATATTTACATAATGGAGTATTACTCAGCTGTCAAAAAAAAATGAAATCCATAAATGAACGGAAATAGGAAAAAAAGAGTCATCTTGAATGAGGTATCACAGATCCAGAAAGAAAAAAAAAATGTATGTTATCTATTCATTTATATGAGAGAATTAGCTGTTAAGTTAGTGATAACCAAGCTGCAATCAGCAGAACTACAGAGATAGGTATGGAATAAATGACTGGGCGGCTCAGAAAGATCTTGTTAGGAAAGGGCAATAAAATGAATAGTTATTGATAAGTGAGAATGCTAAAATAGGAGGATCACCTGGGGCAAAGAAAGAAGAAGAGGATGTCAGAGGGAATACAAGTGAGACAAGTATTAAGGGTATTTTGAGTGGTATGGAAACCTAATAGAGTTGAAGCTTTTGGGATATGAACATACATGAAAATAATTTAAGTGAAATCACCAAATAATAGAGAGACAGAGCCCCAACTTGCCATCTGTTGTCACCAAATGAAGTTCAGGATTGGCTTACATTTAATAGAGAGGTTGTCCAAAAGAGTCTAATGGGAATCTTCAAACAACTCAGGCTGTTGCCTAGACTACAAACTGAAGACAAGGCCACATTGCTGAGGACACTTCTTACACAACTCATTGAAGATGGAGAAGTCATGCTGGTGTCTACATAGAGCCCTCATATATACAGGCAAATGTCTTTGGTATTGAAAGGTACTCTTCACACTACCAAAAGAGAAGTGTTAATATCAAGCTAGCCATAAACCTTTTGATCCTTAATGGTGTTCTGACTGCAACATATGCTAGGGCAATGGTGGCACAATTTGTCCTAGGACAAAGCTTGTGGGAGTAACCAACCAATGTCTGAAGGACCACTCCATGAAGTAGAACCCATACCTGACACTGCTTGGGTGCCCAAGAACCAGAATAGATATCCCAGGGCCTACGGTAAAATCAAATACTACTGCTCTAAAAGTATATAGTGATAAATGATTCCTAATAATATGCTGCCACACTTATAGATCAATGCATTGCTCAGCTATTATCAGAGAAGCTTCCTTCTCTAGCTGATAGTAACAAATACAGCAACTCATAGTTAGACATTATGCAGAGAATGTGACATTAGAATGAATATGAGGCCTTGGAACACTGAGCCCTAAATGGGACGTCTCCATCAAATCTCTTCCTCAGCACTCAAGTAATCTTGCGGAAGAGGAGGCAGAAAGAGTGTAAGAGCCCCAAAGACTGGAGGAAAACAAGAAGACAAAGCCCCTAAATAACGTGCAAAACTCATGGGAACTCACAGAGACTGAGGCAGAATGCACAAGGATCATGAGTCTGTACCAAGTCCTTTGAGTAGATACAATGGCTGCCAGTTTAGTGTTTCTGTAGGATTTCTGCATGGGCACATGTGCTGGTCTCTGACTCTTGTGCCTTCTCTTGGGCTCCTTTGCTTCTGTTTGTTTGTCTTGTTCAACTCTGTAGTATTAGTTTTTGTTTTCTTATTGTATCCTATTATTTTATTATTATCCTATAGAAGCCTTTATTTTCTTTTTTTTAAAGATTTGGCATATATGTTAAATATATATATACATACACAGCGCTCTGCCTGTGTGTATACCTGAAGGCCAGAAGAGGGCATCAGATCACATTATAGATGGTTGTGAGCCACCATATGGTTGCTGGGAATTGAATTCAGGACCTTTGGAAGAGCAGTCATTGCCCTTAACCTCTGAGCCATCTCTCCAGCAAGCCTTTATTTTCTTATGAGAGACAGAAAGGGAATGAATATGTATTGGAGGCGAGGCAAAGAAAAACTGAGAGGAGTAGAGGAAGAGGAAATCACATTCATGATATATTATTTGGGAAAAATCTATTTTCAAATAAAATAATCATGATGATGATGATAATAATAATAATGATAATAATTATTATTATTATTATTATTAAACTTCTTGCATTCCTTAGGTTTAGTCTTCATTCACATTGTTGCCACACACTATTTTCTAGAGCATACTTATTCTTACCAAAATATCACAAGGAAGGGGCTATAATCAGGATGTAAAGTGAACAAGTTAAAATTAAAAAATTAAAATAATTAAACAAGCTGAAAGGAATATCAGGATAGCTATGCTATATACATTTTAAATCTCTTTAAATTTTTCTATTTGATTAAGTAATTATAACAAGCTATAGTCATATACTGTTACAGAGCTGAAAATGATAAACAAGACAGTTAATAAACCTGTACAAAAATAAATTGATAAATTACCATTGTAAAAGTTTTCTTGCCTGGATAATTTTTTGTCCTGGTTGTTAATGGTATTGATGATGATATTCTAGTTATCAATTACCAAAATATAAAGTAAAATAAAGTGAAACATCGGGCTGAACTAAACCAAATTAATAAAAATAACTTAGTAAGTTATTAGGAAATATTTTTGGAAAAAATAGTTTAAAAAATGATTTTAAGTATTTAAAAAAATAACTTTAAGAATAAATTTAAAGTTTATGAGGAGACAAATAGATGGATTAATTAGAAATATAGATAACATCCTGGTAAATACAGTTAACTGATGAAAATAATAAAATTAACGATAGTAAAAATTATAATATGTAAATTTACATTATATGAAATTATTACCTAGACATACAACACTGTCCTAGGTTACAGGAAAGACACATGGAAAGAAAGACAAGGATCTGAGCATTCTCCTACCAATTCCTGCAGACAGACAGACAAACAAAATGTCTAACAAGTAAAGATCATGATAGATGCATTTATTGTCTAACTCATATAAAACATTAGTAAATCTTGGCACAACTATTATATAAATCTCACAGAAACTCATGTACTAAATCAAGACCTTCAAGAAAGCATTCTGTGACATAAAAACCAAGCGGGTACTAATGTAATAGGGGTTTAACAAAAAAACTAAGCCAGGACAATTTCACTAATGAATATTAAATTAAAATCTTAAGTACATTATTAGTGGCTGCAGTTAAGCAATAGGATTAAGTTTATCTCATGGATACAAGGAGATTTCTGTAGAGGCAAAGCTTTTAGTTTAATGTACCACAAAATCGGAATAAGACATCCTGTTAGATGGGCTTGGATGAAAATAATGGGCATGTCACTTCACCCATGCCTAACAAGAAGATATAAACATATACCAACAAGCTTTGCACAGTCAAAATGAAGGCTGTTTCATATTAATATGGGCTTAGAATGCTGGGTTAAGATGGCAGCACAAGAAAGCCACTAGCAAACAAAAGAATGGACGTAGGTCTATGAAGCAAATGTCAACTATTTTCATACTGCATGACCACAGAAACATACATTTAATCTAACAGAACTATTCAATTACATAGTTATAAAAATCCAGCATTTATGATGTCTCAATTCTCATTATAAAATATGACTATCAGAGTCATTATCTAGAAAGCAAGCAATAACAAATTTCAGGATAAAATAGTGAACACAGATAATGAATGAGGAAGTAAGGAATTCCATACTTGTCAAATAATCTACTGCTACTATCAAAGACTAGAAATTGGCCAGGCGTGGTGGCACACGCCTTTAATCCCAGCACTCGGGAGGCAGTGACAGGCAGATTGCTGTGAGTTCGAGGCCAGCCTGGTCTACGAAGTGAGTCTAGGATAGCCAAGACTACACAGAGAAACCCCGTCTCGAAAAACCAAACCAACCAACCAAACAAACAAACAAAAAACAACAACAAAGACTGGAAAACTCAGACACAAATATTAACGCAATATAATCCTACAGGCCACCACTACTATCTTTACTGTACCAAGGCATAGCTTGTGAACCAACAAACCAAATACAGCCACTTGTCCTTCAAAAGGCAATTTAAAAAGTCAAATAAATAGTGAAGAGCAGAAAAAAGGAGATTTATTCAATGTGGTCACACCGGAAATAGAGATAAAGGGTTTCTCCTCATAGACCCCTACACAGCTGTACATCTCAGTCTGGGAGACAAGCTCTTCACTGTAATCATCATCATCTTTACCATCATCAACATCATAGCCATGACCACCCCCAACCATCATCATTGCCCATATGAACTGCTGCGTTAGAAAATGAAACACATTGGATACCTCTATGAGATATTAAGCAACAGCATATTCTTTTTCCACAGAGTCTTAAGCATTGTTGTCTCCTTTGTGGTAACAGTTAGGCTATTCCTTTGCTACCACTTATAGTTTTTATGGTTTGTTGTTTGTCTGGTTATTAACGTCATTTGATAGTATTCATGGTGTGTCTTCTTACAAGTTTGACTTTTCTTGTAAAATACTGTGATGCTAAGATCTTTCTGTTTTGTTATTTGTATATGTATTATAGTTGGTAAGCATTTTACTATAGAAAACCTGCCTGGCATTTGATCACTAATGTGCTTTAAAGCTATTTCTGCTGGATTCTTTATAGTTGCACCTTCTACGAACATTACTACTGTTGTTTATTTATATGTAAATAGAATAACTTCCCTGAGATAGAGGTCAATTGATTGCAGGATAAATCTGGTATGACAAGGTACTGTCAAATTATTTTCCAGAATGGCTACACCAATGTACACTTCCTTTAAGATCAAGATCAAGATCAAGATCAAGATAAAGAAGTTAAGTTATTAGAGTTGAGATAGGATAGATACTGAGTTTTATCCAGAAATTTAGACCCAATAAGACAGAAAAGATGTTTACTTCAAGCTGGACAAATACAAATAGCCAAACCACTATGAATATAACATTTATAGAAATTGTGATTGTCACATGGTTCTCCCTGCTGTAGGTAGTTTGTTTTATACATGTGTAAAAAAGTGTATTTTTAAAAATAAAAATAAAATTTTAAAAAGAATATATTGCTTTGGGTCTACTAGGTAGGTAGGAACATTACATTGTTCTACACTCATTTCTGCACTTTCTAATTAATATCTGAATTAAGTTATCTATCACCTTGCTCCCCAATAAAACTCAAGTGATTCTTGTTAATGACTCATTTAAATCCTTATTAAATTCATGATCATTCTCTTCTCCTCCTCCTCCTCCTTCTCCTCTCCCATGGCTTATCCAAGTTTTTCGGAATTTCCTATATAATTATTATATTTACATTATTTCTATCCCCTTCTTCCTCCTCCAACCCAGCTCCCCCACTTTTTCTAAATGGTGTGATTTCATTTTCTAAAATTATTATTTTAAATACACACCACACACACACACTTCTGAACACACCTACTCTTGATGATACATACATGAGTTTAGGGATGACCACTTGAGACTGGATCACCTGTCAGGTACACATCTGTGGAGAAGACTGATTCTTCTCCAGACTGATTCTGCGTGTCAATGCTTACTTTTCATAGTTCTGCAGGGTGGTATTGGAGGAGGGAAGACAGTAAACATTTAGGCTTAGGCTACAATTCTTTTTTCTCACTAAAACTACACATGTATTTTTGAACAAAAAAAGAAAACCGAACAAAACAAAAATCTAAATAATTTGAGACATCAGACTCCAAGTTGTCATTAGAGACTGAAAGTTCAAGATTCTCTTTCACTATTTCTCCAAAACGTAACACTTTTCCCTTCCTAGTTCAAATGCCTGAGGAAGAGGAGATGGTCAAGTTCTGCTAGAAGTGTTGCTACTATAGTCTCTGTCACAAGGTGGCAGCATTGAGCAAAGAGGTAGCCTTTCCAAAGAAAGCAGCAAACAGGGCCGCCAGAGATGCTACATTGTGGACATCTCAGCCTTCAGGAGATAAATAGGTTAGAGTTAGCCTGTCTGCTCTACAGGGTTATAGGTCTCCCTAACCTTCATGTGCCAGAAACGAAGATGCCAAGGCAGCCCCAGCAGCATAGTCTCAGACTGTGGATTTAAACTGAGGTCTTTCATGGTGAGCTCATTGGATTTCTTGCCTTCCTCTTACCCTTGATATCAATCAGGCCAGTCTCCTCTTGCCACACAAGCACCCTTCATTTTGAATTGGACAGCATGGCTTGAATTCTTGATCTCTATCCTCTCAGAAGAATTTAAGCTCCTTAATAAACTGCTTTAAGCTTCCTCTAATTCTGGCATCCCACCGTGTCCGCAGGATGCTGATGCCGGCAGTCACACACAAGCACACACACAGTTGCAGCCCATTTTACTCTCTCGTGTTTCTTACCCTGATTATACGGGAACATGGATACATATTTATTTCACATGTGCAAAGCTAGAAAATTCATTAGATGAAACCACCTTTGCCACAAGGCTTCTTGCTGTGCCACCTACACAGTGAATGAGCCAGCAGCAGCAGATGATGAGAATATAGAAAATATGCACAAAAATAAAAAATGTTTTTCCCTTACCTAACAGCTCACTATCCTCCCAGTGCTCTGAAAAGTATTAAACATAAGGAAAATGGTAATATATAAATTTCCATTGTGATCACATAAAAAGGGAGGCAGAGACAGGACGATTTCTATGAGTTGGAGCCCAGCCTGACCTACAAAGCGAATCCAGGACAGCCAAGGCTACACTGAGAAACCTTGTTTTGAAAAACAAAAGAATAAAACAAAACAAAAGAGTTTATTAAAGACAACAACTAAACTACAAAAGATTATATCTATCAAATTCATGAATAGAAATTGAGCCAATGTCTTTAAAATATTTTGCAACTAAAAGCCAAGAACTTGCTCAAATCCTATGCCAGACAGTTTAATTTTTAGGTTCCAGTTTCAAAAACAGAGCCCATAAGAAGGTCTCGATCTATGTACAAATTTCACTGGAGCTCCCACCAGCTTGATGGAAAGTGAGCCTTCAGTCACTGTGCACAAGAGCCTGGGTGGAAAGAGAATTAAATGAACTGAAAGGGAAGAAGGAGGCATTAGACAGCCTTCAAGACTGTAGCCATGGGCTACCTTCTCAACATGGAGATAGTGGATAGCATTGAACATTTGAAAATGGTAACTGTAGTGTCGTCCCCCTGTGGTAATCTGGAAATTCAACCACAAGCCACAGGGGCAGAACACAAAGTCAGTGTGGACTACAAGGAAATGAAAAGTGGAATGTTCATACTATGGAAACAAGCTGAAGAGACGTTGGTGGACAGCAGCAGCATTCTCACACCAGGCCCATTTCCTCTGCTCGTAAGGTAGAAATGATTGCAAAGCACTTGCACTGAATTGCCATAATATTGCAGTAGTGTTCTTGTGAATAAAGAGACCTGGGAAGCAAGTCCAGGGCTTGTGGTGGCAATGCAGAGCACCACCTCTCACTTCTATGCTTACTGGAATGACCTGGAGAGCTGTGAAGCCGTACAGAGATCTGAATGGTTTGATGTGTTTTAGGGTGGGTATCTTAATGCTAGATCTGAGTGATTCCTCAATACAACTGGTGTTGGGGAGGTCTGTTTGAAGGCCTTGCTAGCCAAAGCCAATTCTAAGACTGATAATGGGATAAGGTTATTTTGTAATTCAAATGCTGGTATCTGTATCCCCCATATCTGCATACAAGCCTTGTTCTGATTATCTCCTGTCTTGATGTTCTATAAACTCTGCTCTCTAATTGCTCCCTTGTATGCCAATAAAGCAGCTTACAGCCAATCCCTGAGAAGGAGAGAGATTAGGGCTGGACTTTCAGCCAGGTAGGGGAGGAAGAAGTAGAGGATTCATCCATGGGAGAGATCTAAGAGAGATCAGAAGGAGCTGGAAGGGAAAGCTACAAAGTGCAAATATCTCTGGGATGTAAGCTAGAAGAAAGTCAGATTAGTTTAGGGCCTAAGAATAAAGTAATAACTGCCCAGTTTTTATATTTTGAAGGTTATTATTAAACAAATATAAAAAAAGTCTCAATTATTTGTGTGATAGCTGGGTTAAGAGAGAAACTGAGAAACAAACACAGTTTTATAAAAATAACTATAGCAGACGACAAATATCCATGGCAGGCTAGAGATTTGCTGAAGGTGTAAAATTGTAGCCCCACCCTTAATTTGTTGAGCCAGAATTTGCATCTGCATTTGCTCAACTTATGGGTTGGATGAGGTCTCCCCGTGTAGCCTATGATGGCTTTAAACTCAGAGTTAATTGCCTTAGCATTCTGCGTGCCTGGATTCCAGAAGAGCACCGGCACACCAACTCTCAGGGCCTGTGCTCCGAATGCCACCTGGCTGTGCACGTAGATGGGAAGGACCCAAGATGTCTGCATTCTTCAGGCTTCTCCGTAACAGCTACAAACTGCTGAGCTTAAGCCATTGGGTAACTATGTTTACTTAACAGAAACAACTTCTTTTTCTGAGGTACCTCTATTTTTCTTTGCTAGGAATACTGGCAGTTCAGGGTGTTACTCAACACAGGTAAAAAAAGATAGGCTCACTCGATTTTCTCAACAGTTAATCTGAAGTGACCTTTAGAAGTAACCTCCAATTCCACCATTACCTGATGAAGAAATTAAGGCCCATGGAGACCAAGTCGAACGTCAAATATCACAGAGCTAGAAAGCAAAAAGGCCTGGCTTTGAACAGATCTTCATATACCCACACTGTCCTTCTGGAAAACCTGCTTAGCGTGTTGCTTGATGAACTTCCCTAGTTTGAAAATGGTAAGTGAAATATGTACATGCACATATTCCAAGCATCAGATATACTATCCTAGATAAGACAGTATAGCAACTACCTTTTTTTTTTTTTTTTTTTTTTTTTAACAAAGGTGGCATCCATGGCTTTGAATATCCTGAAGAATCCTATCCACCAACTTGTAAAATCTTCCCAAACTTATGACATGTGAGAGCCACGTTGTAACAGAAGCTCACAGGAACAATGGCTCCTGAACTCACTACAGATGAGCAAGCCATGGGATGAATCCTTGATATTTATTGACAGGTGTGTGAACTAACAAGGTAACTAGGGGAAATAAGGAAGGACTTAGAGAAAGCACATGGACATTTTGGTGAAAGAGCACAGGAGGACTCTTTCAAGAATAATTACTGATCTTCAGGTGTGTAATAACAGATGAAATACTCAGACTTCTGGAAAGGACCATGCCCTTTTGTGTGTTGAGTACCAAAGTATAATCCTTCATGGTTTCAATATGGACAGTGAGCCTTCATTTAAGGCAAAGTAGGCATCACCTAGAACCCTAAAAGTGTAGCATCTCAGGTCCCGTCCCAGAACTAGTATGCCTAAATGTGCACTTAACCTGAATCCCCATACAGATAGATAGATGATCTATTTGTTAAAGAAGGAGGGGCATCATTGTCATTGATTGTTTTCAATAGTGAGACTAGCAAAATGTGTGTATCTTGGGTCATAACATAATTAGAGCCTTCAAAGCTGGAAGAAGACCCTGGGCTTTTATGTGTTCAGCCATGGCTTTTGATGAGTTTTTATAAAAATATGGACTTGATTATATAGTTCATGTATATTTGTGAGTGTCTCTGCACATGAGTATCTGTTGTGTGTCAGTTCCTATGATATTGAAACATCTCATCCTTCAGGGAAGCTCTTAAAGACAGAAGGTAAACAACTCAAAATAGCTTCAGGAAGTTCCTGAAGCTGACTAGATTCATCTGGCTCCTTCTTCTCAGAGTAAGCAATATGGACTATTGAGGGTCCCTCTCAGACAAGCCAAGCTGCAAAAAAAGACTCAAAAGTCAAGATCCAATGAAGACCATCAGCTAAGTCAAGTTTCAGAAAGGCCAAAGACCAGAGCAGCTGCCTGGAAGAAGTAGAAACTAGCCCAGCTACCTGAAGAAGGTTTAGACCATGTGAGTCCCTTGAAATTGACACTCTCCAACCTGTTGAGCTGCCCACAGGTTGTGCAGTGTGCTCCTGGTTCCCAGCTTTTATGAGCTTTCACTCACACTGGGGTGTTTTGGTGATGCTGTTGTTATTGAGATATTTTTCCTTCTGCAAGTAACCCCTCACCTGATTTCCCGTAACTAACCTCAGTAAACTAATTAGTTTACCAAGTGTGACTTTGATGGTATCTATCTGTTAGTCTGTGGTAGACTCATTCTCTGGGGTGAGTAGACATATCTGTTGTGTGCTACTCAGGAAAACTCTCATCACACAGCACCACATACAGGTCTTGTATCTGGAGGCCAATAGGGGCACTAGATTCTCTGGAGCTAGAGTTTCAGGTGATTGGTAACCACTCAGTGTAGGTACTAGAAATCAAACCAGTGTCTTCTCCAAGAGCAAGTGTACCGAAGTCACAGAGCCACCATGCAAGCCCTTTTTGGTGAGGTTCTTAATGGAGTAAGTTTGAGAAAAACACATGATTCAGAACATTATAATCAGGCAGATCCAACACTGGCTATCAATCTTGTCCCTGATGACCAATATTCTTGAAATCTTGCTGTGGCCCTTTCCTGGGGGGGTTTCCTTCTGTCCTGTGGCCAATGAGACACGGCATTTCTTTACATATTGAATAGGCAAAAAAGGCCTAAACTTGTGCTTAACACTGAATAGAAATAAAATAGAAGATATTTATTAGTGCTTTTATCATCTATTTGACACCTAATTTTTGTACTCTAAAAGTTAAGGATGATAGGTGAAAGGACTCTTGCCAACTTGACCATGGCAAGCATGGCTCTGGCATGTCATCCCCAATTATCTCTGCTTTATTAAACCCCACTAGATTACATCCCTAAAGCTACCCAACAAGGTCTATTCTCTTATTTGCCCACTTCCTCCTCCTGAGGCTGACAACCTCTTCCACCTACAAGTATTGAAGTACAGCAATCAAGAGCTCCATTGGGTCCCCTAGTTAACATACTCAATAACAAACAAACACATTGTCCTAACAGGAAGTTTCCTCCTTTACCTTGATAAAACACCATTGGCCTATTGCCAGTCTGTCTGTCTGTCTTTTCTCTACCCAGAGGCAGTTCTTTGTCCCACTGCAAGACAAATGCTCCTCCTCCATTTCCTTTGTTCCCTTCCCCTTCTCCCTCATCTTCTATTTCTTGTCTTTATTGCTTATTACTTTCTCACTGGAGCAAATAAATCTCCTTTGTCCTGAAACCTTGGTCTTAAAGGGTCATGAGATGATACTTTCAATAGGTGTGTATACACTCTAAGGTTTTATGTACATGGTTGCTTTGCCCATATGTATGCCTGTGAAACACACACATGACTGCCTGACCTGTGGAGGACAGTTGTACATTGTTGGGAGTTGCCAACTCCCAGTGCTAGGACTGGAACTCCAGTCCTTTGGAAGAGCTGTGAGTTCTTTTAACCACTGTGCAATCTCTGCAGCCCCAAGGAATTTCACTTCATTCATTTAAATTATCTTTATTCTTCAGATGATAGGTCCCAGTATCAAAGAAGAAGCCCGGGGAAAGCCTAAGGTAGGTGAACAGGAATACTATGTAGAATCAGGAGTTGTATTCATAAATGGATCAGTTTATACATCCAGATAATGCTTTGCTTAGCCTGTGGGGAAAGAGATCAAAGCTACTATTTAATATCATTAAAATAATCATTATTTCTTTCACATATGCTAACCCAGGCAGAATAGAGGGAGCTTTGAGTGCACTGCAAATAAAACCTTGTCAAAGAGAGTAAGGCATGCATGTGACTCTGATTGTGTCTCTAAATTAGCCCAGAAGAACACCCCAAATGGTGGCAACACTGTGACCTTATTTAAAGTCTATGCTTTATTAGCTCATCCTTCCTGACAATTCCTTCCAAGCCGGTGCTTTCTTATTCCCCTTCGTCTATTATTAGCCTCTATTTTATAGCTGCTACAGAATGCTTTCCTCCAGCAGCGGAGCTACCCACTGGCACACAAACCTCTCTCTCCAGAGCCTGAGAACTGAACACTCAGAGTTCCTAATTGAATCTCTGCCCTTCAGGAGCAGAGGGTCAGTGGGATCAACCTACTGCCAGAGGACCCCATGCAGGCCAGGCTTAGGGAATTCTCACCGCTGGTTAGCTCCTTTGTTCTCATCTCCAAGCTCTCATCTCCAAGCTTGCCTCTGCCCCCCAAAGCCTGGGGTTTACTTATTTAATGAAGCCCCCCACTGAAATAATAACCCCTTCCACTGCTATAGCTGCATTTTAGTATTTGCTGAAGAGAAAAACAGTCTGTAAAAAAACTAGAAAGCCATGCCATTGTCAGAACCTCATGAGTTTCTTTCCTGGTTTCCACTGTATCCTTTTTGTTTCTATGCATGCCAAAGTGTGACTTTGACCCTGTGTGGGGTTCACAGCATGCCATAACCGGAAAGAAATATTCTTCCATTGGGAAAATATAGGAAAATTTTATTTGAATATACCAATAGGAACCTTGAAAGTGCAATTATTTAAGTATGATTAATGGTAATGATAGATGTAACCTTGAATGAATCTGTTCAATTCATTAGGGAGAAAAAAATAGTTGAAAAAAAGAAATATTTCTTATACCAACAATACAAGTAAAATGTAAAAAGGCAATTGTTGTACTGTACTATGAAATTGTTCTTACAAAGGTCTAACATGTGCAGATGCAAGCTCCATGTTAATGTTGGATGAATAAGAAAATTAATGATTTTATAATTGAGTTAGCATGACAATTGGTCAAAAAAGAGACTTTTGTCTATACTTTGCATTCACCATGAAAATAGTTTGAGCAAACTGAGTGAGTGATGTTATCCTGTTCCATTCAGTCTTTGAGAATTATCTGGATATAAGAGAAAATAATTCAACAAAGAAGTGACTAGTTTCATAAAGAACTTACACAATATGGTTGTTTTAATTTGCATTTAAATAATTTTGAATTTTCTTCCCTCCTGCAATGTGAAGGAGATATTCACCAATA
Source organism: Acomys russatus (assembly GCF_903995435.1). NCBI lineage: Eukaryota > Metazoa > Chordata > Mammalia > Rodentia > Muridae > Acomys > Acomys russatus. Next base: position 67,180,980 of record NC_067139.1, read on the forward strand.
ACTGCTCAACAACCCATGTCCTCATTGACTAGAAAGAACCAACCTCAAAATGAGAAAGAGAAGGCTCTTATCTTGCCAAATGCAAATTCAGCTGCTCCTGATCTTGGAAGCTCCTGAGACTTCAATGAGCATGAATATCTGATATCTTATATCTGCATCACATAATGCTTCACACAAAATTGGACTAGAGAAGGCCCATCAAGAACCCACTTTTATGAGAACATTTATTACTATTTTCCTACCACTCTTTACTGAGACTAGAACATTGGATAGGCTTGAGAGGCAACAGCAGAAAGATGGAAAGAGTGAGTAAAAGAATCATGGACTTATTTAATTATTTTTGGAAGGAAAGATAGTAGATATAGAAGAGGATTAAATATCACATATGGTTGCTCGTGTGTGTGTGTGTGTATGTGTGTGTGTGTGTGTGTGTGTGTGTGTGTGTGTGTGTGTGTATGCATGCATGCACAAATTGCACAAAAACATTCCAACAATTTAAAATTTTATGGTTTTGGTCTGCTTATTTTTAATCATCTTAGATTTCATTTGCTAACATTTAGAAAATGCTTTTATGTACAAATATTCTCAATGAAGTAATTTTATTTAATTGACCACTCTGGGAAGGATCTCCCTGCTGTCTGTATGCCGGCTTTGCTGTCCAGTGATGCTGAGAGTTTGTCCAACGTCTCTGTCAACATCACACTATATTGATGACTCTGAGGCCTGAACTCATGAAGTCTGATGAGAAGGCTCGTAATGTAGAGTTTTCCACAAAATTTCAGGCCTTTGTCTAACAATACTTGGACCATATATAAATATGTGGGCTACAGAGCTGATCCTGATTCTAGTCATTAAGATGATTTCCTCACATTTATAAAACTATTAGAATATCCACAGTCACAAAGAAATCAACCAATGGAAAACTAGCTCTGGATTTTATTTTAATCAAAGAGAAGACTAATGTTCTCATCTCATTTTTCAGGTTTTAACAACTGTTTATTTTTCATTTTTATTTTATGTGTAAAGATATTTAGGCTGTATGTATGTCTGTGTACCACACGCTTTTCTAGTCCACAGAAACCAGAAGAGGGTTTCAGAATTCCTGGAACAAGACTTACAGAAGGTTGTTAGCCACAGTGTAGGTAATGGAATTTGAACCTAGATCCTCTGGAAGAGCTGTCTGTACTTTTAACCCCTGAATAGTATCTCCAGGCCCAGTTTTATTAAGAATAGAAAATTAAGTAAAATACAAATCCCATGGGGATATGTACAGAATCAGATGTGGACTACAGCAAAAGGTCTGTGCAACCTGCTCTGACTATTCTTCTATACATATAATTTGGGGAAATTTATATTAAAAGGAACACAAATCCATATAGTAGGCTTGCTTTCCTATAAATTGTATAATAATTGTATGTCCTGTTTAACATAACATATTTTGGCTTTCACTCAGTTTACAGAAGGTATTAGTAAAAGTACCCATTATATCTGAGAAGTTTGACACAGTGGCGTACGCCTATGATCTTGGCATAGACACATGGTAGGCAGGAACAAGTCTCAATTGCAAATTTGAAGTGAGACTTGTGGGGTCATATCTCAAAACACATGACAAAGTGAGTTGGAGGTCTGGCATAACATTGTGTATGGCTACTGCGAGTATAATATGTTGACCAGAGCTAGATATTTCCTTTTCAAAGCAGTTAAGAGCTGGAGATTCCTGGACCAGAGAGATTTTAAAGAAGAGGAGTTAGTGCAGATGTTCAGCCTGAGGGTATTGGAGTTTGTTTTTGCCTGTTGAGTCAAAAAGACTGATATTTTGGTGTACACATTTTAAAACTATAGCTTTGTCATTGTATTATCTCTAACACATTTAAAGTGCTGCTTACATCTTTGTGAGTTGAAAAGAAAGCATGGGAAGAAATATCGAGATTCTGACTATACTGTCTTACAGGATAGACTAAGGGGCCATTCAGTGGCATGAGGGAAAAGCTTGGAAGGACATTACAAACTTGTTTATTGCCTCACAAAACAGCTCCGAACATCCAAGATATCATTATCCTGTTCTGAGTAGGGTTTATTGGAATATCAGCCTAAGAATCTTGCACAGCAGGTCCTCTGGTGCTATAGTCAATGTTTACAACCACATAAACAGGGGATTGGGAACCAAAATACTTACTGATCTCTTATTTTAAAAAATAGTTATCTGATGCTATCTATGATGCACTAGCCATATTCTACTTTGGACAGACATCACTACATGAGTCTATCTCTATACAGGGGTATCTTCTAACTAGAAGCCTGTAGTCCCCAGAAAGGAGGAGTTGTTGTCAAGTCCCATGATTAGGAGTTGTGGAAGATGTTTTGGCATAAGCGCAGGCAGAATGGCCCATACAGGAGGTGCAAAGGGAGAATTGTTCTATTTCATATTCTTTTCTCAAGAATCGTGGAAAGGGAGAATTCCATTAACAAAGGGCTACCTCATTCTCCATTCTTCCATGTCTACTCTATGAACACTGATGCTCGATTTGAAATTGTGCTTCTGAAACACTGTCCGCCATTATTGTTCTTATAATTGATAGCCAGGTGCCATGTTTCTTCAAATCTGATAATGGAACTCAAGCTGAGCTCTTGGACAAGGTTCTCTGTGTACACAGACTCTGCATACACATATAAAGATGCCAAGAGATGAGTTCAATGGTGTGCAAATAATAGGGCCAAGCAAATAGGATGTCAGAGAGTGTAGCTTACTTTCATATACTATACAAGGTGGACACTGACTCCAACTGGTCAGTTTATGAGAATCATTTGATGTACAAGGAGGCATTGTTTTAAGTGTCAGCAAGGACAAAAGAGTCTATATTTTAATTACTTTTTCTGAAGAGAAGTTTTTGAAATTCATTTTAAAGACTAAATTCAATTTTTAAATTTCCATTTTGTTTTTAATTGTGTCTATGTGTGTGCATGTGAGGATGATTATATTGGTGCATGTGCATTCAAAGGCTGTAGGCTAGAGCCCTCTAATACTCCTGGAACTGAAGTTACAGGTGGTTGTGAGTCATCTACTGTGTGCTGATAACTGAACTCAAGCCCTCTCTAGAAGGGGTGCATGCTCTCAATTTATTCAGCCTTCTAATTAAATAATAGTTTTAAAACACCAGTCAACTATAGATCTTCTTGCATTCTTAAAATGCTATAAGGAAATTTTGATTAAGCCACATGATAAGTAAATTCTGGGCTCTATTGCCTGGAACAGTGCTGCATTGATTTTGGGATGTTTTAATTAACAGCACTATGATAAGACATTAGAGACAGAGCAAAAATCTATGAAATAATTTTAGATACCACGTAGCAACAGTGCTTTGTATTTTCTTTGCATTTCACATTTCCAATTCACAATCAGATATATGTTACTCCAATGACACTGCCAGACAATGCCATGACGATCTGCTTTTCACAACTAACACATGAAGTTGGGGGATGCTTGGTAGATACCTAAATGTAAGCCTTGTTTTTAACCTCACAATGAAAGATAATTAAGAGCAACTTATCCAAAGCAATGTACCATCTGCCATTGATCTGTAAAGGCCATGTACTGGCCATCACCTATATGTATTCAACAATGAAATATCCAGCATTTCAAATGCTTTCCCTTTTGTTTCTTCTGCAGTAATTCTGAAATTAGCTATGCCACCCAGAATTTCAGTCCCCCTGTGTTTTAAACACTAAAGCATATAAATAGCCAAACCTTGGGGCAAAATATTTTGAAAAAGAATGAAAAAAGCAAACAGATCATTTTATTGAATCATATATTTTCCATGAGTGGAGTCATCATTTTTTAATCTGTACATCTTTGCACTGAAGTATAAATTTTCTGGCAAAAAAATAAATAAATCAACAGGCCTTTCTATTGCTTCACAGGATGGCAAAATCAACATTCATTTCATGTTAATACTACAATCAGGGCAGGTCAAATCAATTAAATAAAAAAAACATTTTCCTCTAATTGCTAGAGGTGCAGTGCAAAAAGAACCTGAAGTCGTCAAGAAATGGATGATCTGGAGAAATTACAGAACACTAGTGATTTTCTAGGGTGTGAAAATTTTAACAGGAAGCCTAAGGATTCAGAATGCATGAGGATATTCCCTCACTTGCGCCATTCCAGTTCTAAAACCATCTTCCCTTTAAGTAAGGCTGATGACGTCTATGCAGCATCTTTCACAGGACTTATGCAAATATGCTATTGGTAGTTTTCACTGTGAGCAAAAGAAAGGAGAAACCAAAGAAGAAGCATTCATCTACACACACACACAAACACACACAAGAGCACACACATGTGCACGCATACTCATAAGCACACACAAGTACACTGATACAGAACTATCAAGCATCTTCTCCATTATGCTCTTAATCTCCAGACTTTCAGGATATTAATCTTTAGTTTTTAAATAGTGGACTGAAAATTTTGGCTGAATAACTTTTGACAATGTCACCCATCCGGTAGAAAGTTTTAGGAAGCCCTAGTCTTAGTATTTTACTTTTGAGTACTTGAATTTGCTTCCTCTCCCATAAACTCTAAATCACACCAGGAAACTAAGTTTTAAAGAACACATACATGTCAAAAAAATCTGATGCAATAGAAAAACCAAATCATCATCACACTTAAAAGACAAGTTCTTAGGCTGGCCAGTGACACATGTCTGTAATTATCGCACTGGATGTCAGAAACAGGTGGATCTCTGTGAGTTTGTGGTCAGCCTAGTCTACAGAGCTAGTTCTATGACAGCTAAGGCTACACAATGAAACCTTGTTTTGAAAAACAAACAAACTAACTAAAGAGTGCAAACTCTTGTTTTAACTAGATTACAATTAGTTCGAAAACATTAGAATAAGCTAAGAGTCTTAGAAAATACGTAAATTCGATGTTCCTTTACTCCTTAGATTTATTTCCCCTGTCATTTGTGCAACATTGGTTAAGTATCTGGACATACCAAAAGGGGTCAATACAAAGTCAAACTGTAAGAGACACTAGCTCCATGAATGTTCTGGAATCACAACATCACATGGGCTTTCTTTCATTTCTGAGGCAAGGAGCTTATCTTAGCAAACTCCATCCACAGAGAAGAATCATTATGGCTCAGCTCATTTCTTCTGGTCAAGAGCCATCAGTAGGCCACCTGTTATAGGTACAGATACTGAAAATTACAGAAATAATATGTAGGCCATGGCAAGCATGCTCATGAGCATTTCTTTGATGTAACTTGAATCATTCCCCCTTGCTATTAACCCCATTCTGCAAGGGCTCTGTGGCTGAGGCTGAATTTTATAGGCACATCAGCCTCCAGCTCCTCTGGTCAATACCTTCCAGAGATGTGTGCCAGATCCCCATTTTCACTATGACTGTCTTCAACCACAGGGAATCATTATCCACTGCTCTCAGAGCACTTACTGGAGAACCATTTGATAAAGAGGACCCTCGCTAGCCTGAAAAGCTAATGGACCTACAAAGTGACGGAGCAAAGATCTCACCAGGCTAGTCCTGTAATTTTATATATTATAGCTCAGAGATATCGTACCATTCCCAATCAATTCCCTTAAACCTGAGAGCTTCAGTTTCAAAGCTCCTCAAGAAGTATGGGACACAGCAATGTGGAGCAAGGCTTCCAGGCCCTCTTCACTCCACCTGCTACTTTTGCTCTCCAGCCCCACCAAGCATCACACTGCTGTGTGAGCCCAACAGCCTTCCAGTGTGTGGCAGAGAAGGAGCTGCTGGCAGACTGTGTTCTTCACTTCAAATAATTCAAGCATCTTCAAGTCACTAGATTTCTAAAATGATCATTGCTAGGTCCAGTCCAGGCCAACTGTGATTGTTTCCAAAGTCTGAAAAAAAATCATTTTTCCCTCAGAAGATGGGTGAACTTTTAAGGAGTTTCAATTTTTTAGAGCCACAGCCTTTGAAAGCAAATTTGGCTTTTGGCCACATTAGCCCCCGTCAGATGTCTAGCAATCTTAGTGATAACAGCTATCTCCCTCACACTGATAAAATGCTTATAGATGCCACTTCTTATGTGCTTATGTTTTCTAGATATTTCCTGGAAATAAATAGATGCTGGGATACCTAACTTCTGTTTAAAATATCTTAATTTAAGATATGTCTGGAGATGCATTCCCTCCCTTCTCTTCTTAATTTCCTTTAAGATATGTCTTTCTAATACTAAATCTACTTCTCAGGCCCTCAAAAAACGGATATAAAGACTACCTGTGAATTATTATTAAGAAGAAGCAGGCACATTCAAAGAGATCTAATATAGGTTTAATCTGAATGTGCTTAATTAAAAATTCTGCTATCTGCCTAATAATAGTGAAATATATGACATTGACTTAGTGGAGACAAAGAACCTCTCTATTTCTCTTAATGGGAAGGCCAGAAGCAGTACTCCATGTCTTAGGCCAAGTGTTAAATGAAGTAAATATGTGTAATATGGAGAGAGATGTCTTAGAAAATGTATACAGAGATCCAAGATGGCTGGGCCAATCACACACCACTTCTGATCAAGGAGGACAGCTAGGACTGCACAGCAACCTAAAGACCAAACTGGGAGCTACAAAACACCAGTGCTGTTTATTCCCAGGTGAGAAGGATCCACATTTTGTGGAGCATAGGTGGCTATAGACCATGGCCACCATGCTAACCACAGAAAAGTCCAGGCGGACAGTCCACACTAGCCGCCATCTTGACAAAGACTGTAAGACACTCACGCAGCTTTGGGCTCTCACTGCCCGCCTGCTGCTTACCTAATCTGGACCACAGAGCAGACAGGCAGAACTGTGTACTAGTGCCGCCCACAATCCACGTTGGCTGCCATCCTGGGAGCAGCTTCTGGCTTGGATCGCTCCCTGCCCGTCTGAAGCCTACTAGCTTGAGGCAGCTAGGACACAGAGCAGACAGGCTGAACGTAGACCTGTGCAGGCCACAATCTGCATTAGCAGCCACCCCGTGAGCAGCTTTGGGCTCGGATCGCTTATTGGCCTGGCCCACCAAGGTCACAGAGTAGAGGAGAAACCTGGACAGGCCCACTTCAAATTAGTTGTCATTCCTTGAGCAGCATTAGGCACGGATCTCTCTCTTCCCACCAGAAGCTTACCAGCCTAGCCCACCTGGGACACACAGCAGATAAACAGAGCCCTGCCATCTCGAGAAGCCCTGTGGAGTACCCCAGCAGCTTTGGGTTCAGATCCCTCTCAGGCCCCTAGCTGCCTACCAGCAGGTCTATTGGGACACAGAGCAAATATGAAGAGCTGAGTCTGGTAAAGATTAGTGAATCTACTCTTGAAATTAATGCCTTAATTGTTACTCACAAGGTTAGTTTTAATTCACTGGTATAGAATTTTGTATATAGATGCAAAATAAGTTTAATTTTGATACATTGGTACATTATTCAAATTTAAGATTATTCTTCACACACTATATATAATATATATGTGTATATGTATATATATACATATATACATATATATACATATATATATATATATATATGTATATATATATATTTCTACTCTAATAAGCGGTATTATACCCATGCAATTCAATTATAATATATTGGAAGGTTTACTTCCAATACTTTGAATGTGCTATTGTAGGCTGTTAGGATAAGTAAGTTATACAAGTTAATTGTTAGTTGATCAAATTGTGGTCATATAAATTACTAGTCTATTTTTATCAGAAGAATATATATCCTAGATGTAACAGATATATATGATTCTATAGAAAGATAAGGTAAAATAGTTAGATAATGTCTTCATAAACTCAGAGACATACAGAATATGGCATTTAAATATGTTTTTATTATTTCAAAGAGATGTTTACAATGAGACAGGTTAACTCCTGGAAACACCCAGCCTACCTCACAGAAGATGATGAGCATCAGAGTCTCCTTATGGAGATGGCTTCAAATGTGACAAACAAGCCACTGGACAAAATGTCCTCATTTCTACCACAGACAGAATTATGCCTCAAAATGGGCAAGAGTGGATGCAGGCAGAGTCAAACTCTGCCAAGAGTGGGCATGCATGTCCTCAATAGTTCCTGCCTCACAAATATGTCCGTCAGATATATTGTGCCAGAAGGTTGAGATGACGCTCTAACGTTATAGAAACTTTTGGGTGACTGTTCAGGCAGCAAACTTTCTCTGCCATCTTCTCATTTGGAACGCTGTCAACCTGCACTCCCTGTGTACTCAGGTAATTAACTTTATTCTTTTTCAAGTCTTTGATGCAGTTGAAGACCAGATAGTTTCAAAGTTTTATTGTTTAGGGGCTAAGATGTTTTAAGGTCTACATAGATGTTTTAAGTTGATAAGGATGAGATATGATAGATATTGATTTACATTCAGAATTTTAGACTCACCAATATAGGAAAGATGTTTTCTTCAAGGTTGTTAAATACAAATAGCCTAAACACTATGAATGTAACATATATATATAATTTCTCATTGTTTCTTGGTTCCTCTTGATGAATGTAGTTTATATTATATATGTATATATGTATTATATAACACTTACATTTATGTGTTATATAATATAAATGTATATGTAAAACATTTAATAAAAATTGTAAAAAAAGAATAGATACAGTTTAAAGAAGAAAATAATTACAAAACACAATATAATTTGTTCAGCTTTATCTTATATTCTAGTTTTCACTTACAGCATGATAAAATGACCACTCCTACTCTCTCAAACCATTTGGATATTCAGTCACTGAGCAGATACTTTGAAATGTTGATGCTTATTTAAACCAAGATCTTAGTAGTTTCTTTCTTTTGGCAATAACAAAATACCGAAGAACATTCCTAAATATAACTCATCAAGTAAAATTCTATATGGTAGGTTCTTAGAAATAGTGACTTTTGGATGTACAGAAACATGTTTTGCAAAAAATAAAGTACATGCTTAACAACATGTATACCTTTGGGAAAACTTTAAGACTACATATAAACAGAGAACTTACTCTTAATAATCATAAATATAGGTTAAAATCAAGCAATGCCCACCCCTCCCAAAGGAACAGAGACCTTTCATTTCTTGTTGCCTTAGGTGGGGTGCTTCCTGTGTTCTCCTTACCTGAGTTCCTCTTAAGGGAAACACTATGTTCTGCCTCGTCCCCCATTCTCCTGATTGGATTGGATTTATTCTCAACCATACACACTATGTAACATCTCACAGCTGTTAAAGTTTTGCAGTATTAGCTGGTCAGTTCTTTCGTATCTTTTAGGATTTTTTTTCTGATATGATATTTAGGTTTAAAAAATGCTCAGATCCAAAGTAATGTTATCCTTCATTTTTTTTGTCTCATTATTTCTCTTTTATTTAAAATGTCCCTTTGGTTGTTGACATGACTAAATGTGCAAGTTCTTTACTTGCCTTAGGCTTCATTTACTTATTTTTATGTTAACCTTTGTCATCACAGATAATAACCTTTTATATATGAAGTATGGGAAAATATATGCTTTGGATTTGCTTGCTGAAGATATCTTTATTGTGTAGTCAGTTCCTCCTGTTTTTCTGGCTCCCACCCTTGTTTTACAGGATCACTCACAAAACAATGGGGCTCTTCTCATTAATTAGTTTGTGGATAATATCTGAGTTCATAACATAATTTAATTTAAAAATCAACTGTATTTACCTACTTACATATTTTGCTTTAAAATCCTCCTGACAAACTACTTTAGGATATTATGGGTTTTTTTTACATTTAATAATTCTATTTTATACACATTAATATTTCAGTGCTCCCTAAAAGCCTTACAAAATTGATAAACAATGAGAAATATAACAAAATAATCATGATGACCCTTCCTCACTCTGTCCTCCATTGATCACTTTTTTGTTTGGTAGAGTTTTGGTTTTGGTTTTGTTTACTTTTGATACAGTCTCGCTGCCTAGCCTTGGATGGCCTAGAGCTGGCTATGGGGGGGGGGGCTGACCTAGAACTCACAGAGATATTTCTGCTGCTGCCTCTGGAGCGTTGGGATTACAGCACCGGCATTTCAGGTTGTATCACTGCACCAAGCTCTGAATGAACACTTGGGCTGTTTGAAGTATATTTTGAATATGTACTGCAAACTTTGTTACTAGTTCTTTGTAATCAAGGAAAGAGGGCTGTGAAAGAGAATAGTCGCTTCTCACATCATGGAAAAAAAAGTTGATGCAGATCCTTTCGTCACTGCAATTTTTTAAAAAAAATTTAAGAAAGCATCATCATAATTAATCTCAGATGTTGATGTACATAGTATTTTGTAACTGAAAATTATAGTAGTAAATTCATACATGTAACTGCTGTACAAATGCATCAAATAAGGATTTATTTTACTTGAAACATTTTTCAGTCAGTAATACATCCTAAAGACGCCAACTGTGTCACATCAGTCACCTTCCAGCACTTCACATTATTTCTGATATTTTCTAAGTATGAAACAGTTTTCTAAGGATGAAACATCCTACTTCTGCCAACACATTACAAAGTGAAGTAAAATTTAATTCTTAAATTCATTTCTGTATTTTTTATTCAATAGTACTTTGGAGATAGAGAATGTTCAATAAACATTTACCAAATGGGGAAAGATGAATGAAATATACTACTTAAGTAGAGTGCAACAAAAAATAGCATATTATTAAACGCTGCTTCAGAAATTTAAAGACTGGTTGATGCACGAACAAATGTGTGCCTATTATTCATAGCAAATCTTGGGAGATGGATAGCAGGCAAGTGTGACATGTGATATTCATAGCAAGGCCTTGGAGATAAATAGCAGGCATGTGTGATGTGTGACTTATTCATACTCACCAGTAAGAGATTTATAGGATATGTGTCTATTAACAAACTTGACTTCCAATTCTGTATGAGGCTGGTCTTTTGTCATGATTAGCTATGTTGTCAGTCTATGCTAAATAACAGGTTGTCTGAACAAGAATATGCAAGAAATATGACCCAAGTATTACACGTTCTTCTAGTTGAGCCATGACTGTATGAGACACAAAATTTAGATATGCACATGTATTTATACAGAAAGAGAAGATTCCTTCTCAATGTGAGGCCTGTTGTTATGAGCTAAGCCAGGTTTCAATAAGTTTCTGTGGTGAGCAATTAATTTCCAATGTCTCAGAGTGTGAACATCCTTGTGAAAAATTTCCAATGTCTCAGAGTGTGAGCATCCTTGTGGAAATCTTTTTCACTGAGGGATTATGTTTGCTTACTTGTTTGGTTTTTCTGGCAACCTCAGGGCCAACTTGGGTTAAGTTTCTAGGACTTAAGTTTATGAGGCAAACAATCCCGCATTATTTTCCAAACCAGACTGAAGTTAGCAAAGTCACGAAGTGAAATGTAATCTACTATAACTGGTGTCTGTGAAAGAAGAAGAAATCTGGACTCAGACATCCACAGAAGAAACACAACGAGAAGACAGAGGAAGAAGATGTCCTACATGGTCAGTGTCTCCTCATTCATTGACCTCTAATCTGCCTGATGTGGGAGAAAATAAATTTTAGCTGTTAAACTAAGTGGTATGCTGTACTTAACCTTGGCAGTATAGAAAATTAATACACCAGAGAAATATGGAATCAAGTAATGGACAGTAGAGACAGGAAAGATGAGGAAGAACACAGAACAAAATGAAGAGATATGTAAGAATAGGGAGGGATGCTGGAGAGTAAAGTGGGTAGGACCTGTCTAAAAGACTGGACGTGATAGTAGAATAATGTATGCAGATATGGACACACCTCAATGATTTGCCCAATTAATATGCCTAAAATAAAAATAATTAAATGAAGACTAATATGATCACAAACTTAAGGAATTAGTGAGACCATATGTTTCAAAAGGCTTTGAATCATTCTGTTCTTTTCTGTATACTCAGTTTTAGAACAGATGACTCATAAAGGCATACATGGCTCGGGGAAGATCTGAACCATCTTCCTTTTAAAACACCATCAAAGAAAGTTGCCCTATTAGCTGACTCCTTTAATTCATCTCTTCTTCAGCAGACGAGGAAGTCAGCTTTAATTGACTATCCCTTTTTTAAAATTGCTATTACTATAACAAGAGATGTGGGGATAAATAAACTGCAAAATAAGGAACTGAATTTGGCTTATTATTTTGGTGACCCGAGACACAGACAACCTGATGCCAGTATCTTAGTGATACTGTATCACACTGTGGTAGAGAAAAGAAGGAGCAGGGCATAGCTAAAAGCGTGCACACATGACAGTAGTCAAGAGGAAGGGAAGAAGTTGGGTGATGGTTATTCATAACAATGGCTCCTTGGGAAACTTATCCTCCCTTACTGAATTTGACACACTCTTGGGAGACAATGTTGCCTAGTTACCAGTCCCTGACTCTTCGAAGTCACCAGCTCAATATCAGCACACTGAGGAATACACTTCCAGCATATGAATATCTAGTAACAGACCATGGCACCAACCCTAGCACTAATTTCCACACCACGACCTCATCATGTGGACTCAGTTAAGTTTAATACGTAGCGGAGTGACTAAAAGACATTGGACACACACCAGGCTCTGAAAAGGACATCCATATATCTCCCCTGTAGAGAATAAAGTTACTTGTATGCTACGTACCAGCATTTTCAGGGGCATAACAAATACAGGAAAAGTGTGGGATTGAACCATTCCTCCTTCCCCCTCATTCCTCACTAGGTTTCTCCAAGGTAGAAATGAAATGAAAACTTTGCAGCTGGGGTAAACTCAGAAGACAGGGAAGGCGGCGTGTAACTAAAAAGGCAACACTGAAGCTGCATGTCCCGGGTGAGAAAAAAAAGCCACTGCTCTCTATTCGTTCTGACACAGGGCAGACACCTTGTACTGGTATAGATCAGTTCTTTCACATCTATATCTCTGCCCACAGTAGCCACACATCTGCCTCCCAGATGCACAGTTGTTCACAGACCGAGCCATATTTGCTGTCATATTCACCACCCCCAACTAAAAGATACATTTCTCTGAATCATCTTAATAAAACAACATGGGAATAAAGTTTTATAAAGCAATAGAGAGAAAAGAGTCACAATTTTACATGCTTCATGATTCAGCATAATTAATTTAATAACTGTGTCATATGAGAAGAGTAAATAAAGGAAAGGGAAGGGTTGTGGATACATATGGTCACTGAAGCATGTACAATTGCAAGGAAAAACAAATTACCAGGGTAGTGCTGGAAATAAAGGCATGGTGGGAAATATCTTTTGAATGCTAATTTGATTCTTCTATTGAGTCTTAAAGTGGCAGTGTCTGGGAGTGCACTGTTTATCTCCCCTTGCTTGTATTTTTAGCAGTTATATAACTTGGTGTCTCAGAAAACCAATTAAACACCTTCCTAAATCTACTGGGAATTTCCCTTAAGTGCTTCTCTGCCTAGGCTCTAGCAGGATGATCATTTCATTTACAACATCTTGCTGGAGAGCAGTTCCCCATTGCAGGTGTTTTTTAAAAAGTATAAAATTAATAAGTGCAGGCAAAATCATAATAAAATACGCATCTCTCTGGATACAGGTACAGCCTCTGGGGGTTGTTTCACATTAAACACCAAGATTCTCTGTCTAAGATGAGCAGTTTATGTCTCTTACTGAAGCTCGCAGATTTGCAAGGAAGGATTATTTCTCAGTGCTAGGGTACAAACATGGGTCTCATGTCATTAATACAGGCTTTAGAGAATAAATAGTCACCACCATTAAATTAGCAGATAGGAAGTAAATCTTCTTTGACTTGTTAGGCAAAACACAGCCACATCTACCTTATTTCTACTCTTTCTTCCTCAAACTAGAACAAGATATGAGCCTTGTTCCTTTCTCTATCTATTCTCAATGAAACAGCATCCCTGGACGCATCCAGACACTTTATTTTCGAGGCTGACTACTACACCCCTCCTCCGGTCCTCAAGAAGGTCTAAACTTAAAGTATTTGCTGCAGGGGCTTACCGACAATGCTTATGGGATCCTGTGAGGGTCTCAATCACAAAGCATTCACCATCATTGAGACAATACGCCAGGTCCTTGTCTCGACAGGGTTTGAAGTGCTCAGATCTTTCAGTGGAGTATGTTGTAGTATCTGAAGAGGAGAGAAAAGAGGGACATGCTTTTGACATGTATTCTAACACACACCACTTCCATCATTAGCCAGACTTGTGAGTCCATGGCTATGTACAAGAAATAACTGTGGAGACTGTAGACAGTCTTATAGTCAACCCTCCATTTAGGGGCTCTGTATCTTCAGATTCAATTAACTATAGATGAAAAGTATTCAGGACAAATAACTTGCAACTGGGCATAAAGAAGCTTATCTGTATTGCCAGCATTCCATAGGAGGAGGCTGGAGAACTGTGAGTTCAAGGAAAACCTGGGCTACATACAGAACTCAAAGATAGGCCAAGGCGTATAGCATTGCAACAACAACGAAAAAGCAAAGGGTGAAATAACTAAAACACTCTTAGCTTTTCAAAGCCCTGGATTCAATCCCCAGTACTAGAAACAAAATTAAATTGTGTCTGTTCATCTTTTTCTCCTCACCACTATTACCTAGAGTCAATTGCATCTATTTAAACAACATTTGTATTACCCTCTGCATCATAAGTCCTGGGTATGAGTTAAATTATATAGGAGGGAATTAATGCACAGGAGGTGTAAACACTGCAACATAGGTAAAAGCTTGAACATCCAGGCAGAATCCAATACATGTGTATGAGGACCAATCTCCCAATGACACTCTGCTAACTGCATTTTAACAATAAAGTCGCCCCAGGGAAAGCCATGTGCACATGAAACAAGAAGAGCTGAGCGGTCAAGTCAAACATGCTGCTACAACCACATTGGTTTATTTCTGTTTTAACCAATATGCCTTATGGAGGACTGAAACAATATGACACTCATGTCCTTTAGCACTGTCAAATATTGTTAAATATTTAATCAGTGTATATACTGACAGTTATGTGGAGATGCATATCATTTTGGGGGTGCTTCGCTTATAGCTATAATAGCCTAATAGCTGTTAGTTATTCTTTCACATTCTTAAGTCATTATGAAATTAATATTGCAATGTTCTAAATATGAAATATAGTTACATGTGAAGAAGAATCATGGAATATATGATTTTCAGCATTCCTTTAAATGTGTACTTTTAAACCTTAGTTACTCGTATTTTCACTAAGCTATAGGTACCTAACTGGATCTGAAACATAAAGGAACTATAAATATATCCTAAATACATAATGGCTCCACTCCCTCATATAGACATGCTTTCTAGTTGCAGAATTCTAAGCAATTGAAGAACTAACTGCAACTGCCAAGAAAAATACGCTGTTTAAAAGTGAAAATGAATACATTATTTAGTGTTCAATATGGTTAAATTCCTTTTTTCATAGAAGTAGGTAAGTCACAATGATTTGACCTACAGAGTTTCACTCCCAAATCCACCCGTTCCTTAATTCCATGACCTACCCTGATATGGTGAGCCCTAATCAGAACTAGTACTTGGTAAAATATAGGCAGTACATGTGACCTCCCTAATATCAAACACCAATCAAATGGTATGAGTAAAAGATAAGGTCATTAATGACCTCATTCTACTGCTACCAATAGTTGATGTATCTCTAAGAACAAGAAGACATAGACATGACTTAAAAAGATGGAATAGTTTTGGTACATTATAGTGGTGATGTATATTTCAATACAATGACTTCAGAGTCCTCACTCATAAGTTATACATGGACAATAAAAAAAGGACCTTTCATGTCCCTTTTCACCACAATGGAACTGTTTTCTCTTTCAAGATACCTTCCTGTTAAGACTTCCAAGAAGGTAAAGGCTCTAACAAACAAACAAACAAAACAAACAAACAAACAAAAACACATATTGTTTTCTAAATCCCCCTTACTGCAATGATCTGTTATTTTGGGCAGTATGTGCCACGTAGCCAGACAGAATTCATCTTGCTTTCTCTGGTACATAGTTGATATTCAGGATCTCCAAGCAGAAAATTCAGTATAAAGCACTGCACTGTTGATGGCTTTCCCAACTACTGAAGTATGCTATTAATTCATGATTGGCTACTTAACTTCTTTTTTAATTTCTTATTATCCATTGATTGTTATCCACTGATCATTTCTCTAAGAGCAGCTTTTCATTAACATAACCTACAGCAGAAAAAGTAAGATCCTTATTTTTATAATCAGTGGTTTTAACAGGCTACAGACTCGAAGTACAATACAATGGTAAAGCAATTACAACCAATTAATTTCCATCTGACAATTGCTGTCTCCTGGGGTTCCCATCCAATTCCACCAACTACATTGCTGTCACAGTGGGAATCATCTGTCAGCACATTACAGAGAATCAGAGACTCCAGGAAGTGGCTCTGAAAAAGACCTGGGTGTGAGAAGTAGTGAACGCTGACTTCGCATGTACTTGAGGCATCTATACCCACAGCTTGGAGAATCACAGAATTAATTTAAAATACTTGCAATATGATTCCAAATGAATGCTGTGATTGTTTTGTAAAGCTCCGTGTGATGAAGCATGGCAGAGTGCTAGATTTGATATTCCTGTGAGTAAATCAAATAAAATCATCAGTGATTTGAAAATCTCAGCATTTATCCAAGCATTTTGCAGTGTAATGTCCACATTGTCCTACTCCCTGTAACATCAAAGACATGGGAGGAGATTTGGACGTATGCCATCAGAATGGCTAAGATTAAAAACAAACAAACAAACAAACAAACAAACAAAAAAACTCAAGGGACAGCACATGCTAGCAAGGATGTGGAACAAAGGGGACACTCATCCATTGCTCGTGGGATTGCAAACTTCTACGGTCATTTTGGAAAATCAATCTGGTACTTTCTCAGAAAACTGGATATAGTTCTACCTCAAGACTGACTCGTGGACATATACCTAAAAGATGGTCCAGCATACAAGAACACTTGCTCAACTATGTTCACAGCAGCTTTACTTATAATAGCTAGAAACTGGAAGCAGCCTAGATACCCCTCAAGTGAAGAATGGATAAAGAAAATGTCTCACATTTACACAATGGAATACTACTCAGCTATTAAAAATCATGAAATTTGAAGGCAAACGGATGAAGCTAAAAAATAACATCCTGAGTGACGTCATCCAAACCCATGGAGATACACTTGGTATGTACTGACTTATAAGTGGTTTTTAGCCATATAGTACAGGATAAACATACTACAATCCACAGATCACCCCCAAAAGCTAAGTAACAACGAGGGCCCAAGAGAGGATACTTGAATCCCACTGAGAAAGGGAAATAGAATAGACATCAGAAGTGATCAAAGTGTGGGATCTGGGTGGGAGAGGGTGTGGGAATGAGAGCAAGGGAGGAGATCCTATACGGAGAGAGTGGGTAGTGAGAGATGGGAGGGCTGGGAGAATGAAGGGAAACCAAGGGGCTGTCTCTGGGATGATGTGGAGACCAGTGACAGGATAGTCTCTTGGGAGGATATGGGGGTGATTGTAGCTGAGAATTTAAGCAGCAAGGGACATGGAGGCTGAAGTGGCTACCTCATAGTCAGGCAGGATTTCCAGTGGAGGCAAGGGGGCATCAACGCACCTACAAAACCTTCAACACAAAATTTGCCCTACTACAAGAAATGCAGAAATAAAAATGGAGCAGAGACTGAAGGGAATGTCCAATCAACGCCTAGCCCAACCTTTGAGACACACTGTATAGGAGATAGCCAACTCCTGACACTGTTAATGATACCCTGCTATGCTTGCAGACAGGAGCCTAGCATAATTGTCTTCCAAGAGGCCCTACACAAAAGCAGAGCTAAACAGATGCTGAAAGCCACATCCAAATGTTAAGTGGAGCTCAGGAAGTCTTGTGGAAGAGTAGGGGGAAGGATAGAAAGACCTGGAGGGGAAAAGCACTCCACAAGAAGACCAAAAGTGGTAACTAACCTAGGCCCCATGGGAGGCTTACAGAGACTGAAGCACCAACCAAAGAACTGGCATGTAAACATATGTAACTGATGGGCAACTTGGTCTTTATATGAGTTCCCTAGCAAGTAAAGCAGGGGATGTGCCTATTGGTTGCCTGCTTTTAGATCACTTACTCCTACCTGGGCTGCCTTGTCTGGCCTCAGTGGAAGAGGATGACCTTAGGCCTGATGCAACTGAATGTGCCAGGTGGGTTGGTAATGGGGTGCTCCCCTTTTCTGAGGAGAAGGGAAAGGGGGAAGGGGTAAGAGGATGGGAGGGTGGAAACGGGAGGAGAAGAAAGAGGAGTGTGTTTAGGATGTAAAGTAAATAAATAAATTTTTAAAAATTAAATTAAAAAGACATATGCCACATAAGGTAGAGACTTTCTCTGAAAATAATCATGTCAAAAATGTAGATTGGCTGGTGGCAAAATCAGACTCTTATGCAAAGTTGAAAACCACATACCTAAGCTTATGTTAGATAGGTAACATACAGAATGCCAAAGTAACCATTAGTCAAACTTTCTAAAATGTATAATCAAATATAGCCTAACATAAAACAATAGACATTATGTATAACACCATCTAAAATTATATATATATATATATATATATATATATATATATATATATATATATATACCTGTTTATACATGTTTAATGTTTACCATGAAATAATTTTAAAAATCTTATATAGAACATAAAAGAAAAATCAGCTTTCAAATACAATTCATTATATTATATTTGTGTTATAAAGTAGCACCACAGAAAAGATAAAACTACAGTCCTTTAAAGTTAAGTCCTTGGCACCTATCTATGAGTATATCAGAATATCAGTAGGAATCATTTCATTGATATTTTTTATGTCAGTCATGTTTGGTTCTACTCTAGGTGTCTGAGGCATCCGGCTTCTGAATCCTGGCCATTCTTCCTCTAGCAGCTGATAGGAGCAGATACAGTGACCCACAGGCAAACATTTGGTAGAACTTGGGAAACCCCACTGAATATCGGGATGAAGGATTGTAGAAGTCAGAAGGGGCAAGGATACCAGAAGAACACGACCTACAGAATCAACTAAGCAGGACTCAGAGAGGCACACAGAGACCGAAGTAGCAACCAGGAAGCCTGTAGGAGTCTATTCTAGGTCTTCTGCATACATGCTTTGGTTGTTTAACTTGGAGGTTTTGCCTAACAGTTGGAGTAGAGCTGTTTTCTGACTCTTTTGTCTGCTTATGTGACCCTGTTTCTCCAGCTGAGTTGCCTCATCTGGCCTTGATAGGAGGACTTACAGCTAATCCTGTTGGATCTCTTATGCCTTGTTTGGGCAATATCCCAGGGAAGCCTTATCTTTTCTGAGGAGAAACGGAAGATCAGTAGATCTGGAGAAGAGGAGAGGTGTGTGGTAGTGAGGACATGGAGGAAGGGAACAAGGGAAGACTGTAGTCAAGGCATATTATATGTGAGAAGAATACATAACAAGAAAAAAATTCTATGGGATTAAAAAAAATGTAAAAGATGGGAAGAAAAGTTTAAACCCTTGGGTTAGATCAGTGTTCACTGTAATGTGTATTTTTACCTATACACTTAGCCAATATTTTTGGGACATACTTATAGTTTTTAAAATTGCAACACCATTAAGATAATTCAATACACTAAGCTGACTATAAAGTATCTGCTATAATTTTGGCATGTATTTAATTAAATTTATTTTTAGAAAGGTACAATTTGACAATTTTAACAAGAAATGATGCTATACTTTTTTATGGACTTTTGTTACATGGCTGAAAGTCTTGGTAAATCAATACTTGCATGAGTTCACATTTTCCTTTAAAGGGTTTTTTTTAGAGTCATACTAGACAGAGGCTCATTATTTGCTGCTGCTCTGTCCCTTCCCATCACTTTATGACTATCATTTGTGACAGGACTGAGAGCTCCCGGGAAGGGTAGGTTTATACCCCCTCTGACCTTTGACTTCATGGATGGTTTGACAACGGAGCAAATGGGAAATGTTTGTGGAATGGTGCCTATGTCTATGCTTGAACACTTGTAAACTCATCTTTTGTCATCTTAAGAAAGAAACTCAAGGGCTGGATAGATACAAGGCTCTGTGGTTAAAAGCACTTGATACCCTTGAAGGAAACCCGTGTTTGGTTCCCAAAGGACACACAGAAGGTCAACCTCATATGATTTCACTACCCATGTATCCAATAGCCCTATCTAACCATGCCAAATGCCAGTCATAGGTGGTATTCACAGATACATGCAGACACATATACACAGGCACCTAAAATAAACACCAACAAAAATCCAACTCATAAAACAGCTAGACAGTTAAGTACTTAGAAGCTCAGTCTAGAGAAGCACCTTAAAATCAATTCAGGAGTAGGATCCTGTGTTGCAAGCCACTTGTCCCCAAGCACAGCTCTGTGGAGGCTGAGGCAGGAAGTCTAGAAATTCAAGACCAGCCTGGACATGTTAAGGAGACCCACTTTCAACAACAGTGATGACAGCAAAGAGATAGAAAAAGCAATTTCAAATTTAGGAAAATCACAAGGAATTTCAGGAAAGGCGAGAAAAGGTAATCTCTACTAGATGAAAAGAAAGGTGAAGAAATAAATAAAAAGAAAACAAAAATTAGGAACAGATTTTAAAAGACCACAGAGGACAGAGGAAGGGCAAAAGCTTACAAAGGTGCTAAAGTCTTCCAAGCTTAAGGGCAACAAGCCAGGAGCTCAGGGACAGAAGTCAGGTTGCTTGTTGGGGAACGTGGCCACAGGGGCTGTGCAATTATCTGGACCACTCATCTGGCACTTGTTCCATGTAGTTTAATATGTTTTCTTATTTTTATGGGTTTTGGGCTCTCTCCCGACAGAAGTCATGGAGAAAACTTTTTCTTCTTTCATTTTTGTATTCTTTCCCCTTCACGTAGCATATGTAGTAAGTAATCGGCACAGTAATTAAACGCACTGTGGGAAGTCGTGGTAGTTAATTCATTAAAAGCAAAATGGGAAGAAAATGTATGGCTGGAAGACAGGAATCCCTGTGGATTTTGCAATGAAAGTTAATTTATTAATGACTAAGAAAATGGCTTCTTTTCCCTTTAAGTACTGAGTTGAGCTTGAGTGTCACTCAGGGAGGGTCTCTATGTTCCTAACACAATACTGCATACACTGTGGGAACCCATCTTTCTGTTGCAAGAATAAGAATGTTAAGTTGGCTGTTAGAAATAATAATTGCAGTAGATAGTCAGAGAAGGAGAGAGCTCAGTTCAGGCTGCAGCTGTTTTTGAAGGTTTCTCAGAAGATCGACATTGGAACCCTGTGTCAAATGTGTGTGATTTACCTGTCAGAGGAAATGGAATCCTAGGAGGGAGTAAGATCACCTAAGGAAGAAAAGTAATGGTGCAGAGAGACTAGATGAATCCTTCACACTCCTGACTGGCAAAGGATAGTCTTCTCAAGTTTTCCTCTGCTCTCAGATAACTCTCACTTGACAGTTCTCTAAAGGGAGTTAAGAGCTGAGGAAACAATTCCAATGGCTTCAACTTCTCAAAATACCTTGCAGGTGAGAGCAGCGATTTGCATATGGTCTTTATCTCTGGCAACCTGGGCAGCAGTGTAAATGAAATCTGCTCCATATATTGAAATTCCCCATGGACTCTTCCACTTATTTGCCACCCAGGAAGAAACACTGGTGTGAGATTGATTTATAAAATATTTAATACAGTGTTGTTTGAAAGGAAAACACACCATTTCTCAGCTGGCAAGAGGCAAAGATAGCTCTTTTCCCCTCTGGTCAGAAAGCAGACAATTGTTCACTTTGCTAGTGTAGGGAAAATGGGAATGCTGGCCAAAACATTTTGAGGTTCAATTGAGTGACAGGATTGCCGAGAGAATTGAAAGCACTGGATATATTCTAAAGACACCAATTCTCACAACAAAGACAAAAAGACCCCCTTTCAAATTTGCATGGCATACCTGCGACCTTTCAGCTAGAAATAGAAATGTTATACTATTTTCCCTTTGTTGCATACGGTGGAGCATACCTTTAATCTCAACATTCTTGATGCTGAGGCAGTGAGTTTATATATCTGAGGCCACTCTTGGGCTATACTGGGAGATTCTTTGAAAATTAATGAAGAAAGATTAAAAAAAGAAAGGAGAGAGTAAGGTAGGGAAGAAACACAAACTTGGTGGCAAAGGGAGGAAAAGGGGAGACAGGAGTGAAAACTACCTCTGTTTCAGCTTACATAAACCTACCTAGGGCATAGCATGTTGGGTGGAAGTCAATTTATTTTATCATTGGAGAATTTATCATGAAAGCCAACATTCATTCTTCTACCAATATCTATTTATACAAAGAGCTTCCAGGAGTGATTATCATTGAAACCCTTGCATTCTGTATTTGTTCTTCCCAGAAACTGTCTCTGCTTTTCAAACCATGTTACTGAAACACTCCCATGCTATGCTCCCAACTTACTCTAAATCTGATGACAGCTTAGTTTTTGTTTTATCATCTTGTTTCAATGGCTCCACTATATTGGCCTTGGTGACTGACCAGCCTTTCACTGACGTCCCTGCTGCCACGTATCCTCCCCTTCCCTTCCCCTCTTTGGTTTTTGCCAACACTGTGTCATCTAACCTAGAGTTAAATTAGCCGGCCTTAGATACATATTTTCACATAAACATAGTTTATATGAATAAATTACATAATAAAAGTAATCAAATTACTTCTAAAGCATACTCAGACCCATTATTGGTCAGTCATTTTTGGATAACACTATGGATTTTCTGTCTTAAAGTTTACCTCTTCTCATTTGACGAATACAGCTAGGAAGCCTGACAACTTGTGTCTTTGGCCTCACCCTTCACTGTTCTTATATGGTTGCATCTGGACTCAAGGAACACATCTTGACATACTTTATGACGTGGCTTCCTAACAGCCAGGAGTTTATTTCTCTTCCTTTTTCTACTTATTCTTTAGGCCTTTGCTACTCCGGCTGTGGCTTTCAAACCATAATTATTTGTGTCACATGAAGGCAGCTGTGTTAGACATGGGATTTCGTAGGATCCATTCTAGACTTCCTGTGTTGGAAACAATGAGGGTGGATCTTAGGTAGTGCTTTTGTGCCATTCTGCATCCTCTGGGAGCCAGAGCCTTGTTGGATACTTTCCCAGGAAGTCCCAGCCCTGTCAAACACCTAACCAAAGTGTACACTCCTCCAGAAGGTCAGGGCTACATTGGTTTGCTGGCAGAAAAGGGTAGAGCACCGGAACAAAGGGGGTTCAGGGCTCCAAACCCTGAGCCAGGCCACAAGGAGGTCCCGGCCGGATTTAGCAGTTTTGGAAGCTGCTTTGACAACAACAGACAATGAAGGCTTAAAGCTCCAAAACAGAGAGGCAGCGGCAGGAACCTGGTTTGGTTTGGGTGGACCAGAATAGCTGCCTGAAACAGCCAGCTGCTGGTCTTCCCAGAAGGGCGCTGTGGTGGGCAAAGTGGTGTAAGAAAGATGGCAGGACCAATACTTATTTATCCTATGGGCAGCGGGGGTGTTTATGTGACTGTATCTGAGGCTGGCTAAGAGTTGAGGTTAGTTTTTATTTGATGGGCTAGATGCTTGTGAAAATATGTAGTTTCATTTTTATAATGATCATTATACTTGTTCATCCAGGAAAATTCTCAAAATTTAAATGTATTTATATATACAGAGGATATCAAAGCTACTTAGCCTGTGGTATGGGCATGATAGGTATAACTAGAATTAATTTATGTGCCTCGAAATTACCAGGTCCGATGGCCCACTAGCTTTCCGGATGCTAACTCTTTGATTTTTGGAAAAATGCAACAGACATCTGAGACTTTGGGGACAAGTATTCACAATGAGATTGCTTCAGACATCATTTACCAGCTAGAATATAATCATGGTATTATCTTACCAGTCTATCAATTTATATAATTAATGAGGCACGTGACCTTTAGGGTGTTTCATAGTCTTCATCTGTCATTAGCATATTCAGTCTTAGGAATTCAAATTAGATGGACTGAGAAAATAGAT
Organism: Acomys russatus; assembly: GCF_903995435.1. Classification (NCBI taxonomy): domain Eukaryota; kingdom Metazoa; phylum Chordata; class Mammalia; order Rodentia; family Muridae; genus Acomys; species Acomys russatus. The sequence goes on from NC_067139.1 coordinate 67,205,045, forward strand.
TATTGAAGTCAACATGGGCTAACAATGTTGCAATCGGAGCAAAGTTTTTTATACAATGTAAATGTTTCTTTCATTTCAAGAGAAAGAATTGAAAGATGTAAGGAATTTATAACTTACCAATAAAAAATAAAATTTCACACGAACATTTCACTATTCAAAGGATCATTTTAATGAGTGTTGTTGAACTTATTTAGGGTCAGATAGTCTCATAGATTTGCAAGTAAATGTATCAGCAACCAATTTATCTATATGTACTCATCACCCAGCACCCATATTTGAAGAACATACTGAAACACTCTGAGAACTGTTAGGGAGTAGGAGAGGTAGGTGGGTTCAAAAATAAAACAGAAAGTAGCAGATTCCAGGAAGCTCTATTTATTTTCCTTCAAAAATTCTTTTCATTCTCTTATGGCTTAGAAATAGTGTCTAAACACTGACATCACTCTCTAAAAGTTAGCATAAAAATGAACATATTCACTTTATGTAAAAATCTTAGTTTGCCTCTGAATAGTAATGACCTCTATTTGAGTCTCTAAATGTTCAAAAATGTGAACTCCACCCTTCAGTGTGCAGGGCATGGGGAGGTCATGGCTACTACAGTTTACATGGCACCAGGACCTCCACCTTTGCTATCTACATTAGTATCATACAAGTAGGAACAGTCATGGGAATTCATCTATAAATCAGAGCATGAAGAAAAGGTGCAAAGAAGGTACCTCCAAAAGAAATAGTAAAGGATACCTTGGTGAATATTTATTCTGGCTTCATGCAAAATCCAACCAAACAAAACCAACTAACCAAACAAACAAACCAAACCAAACCAAACCAAACCAAACCAACCAACCAAACAAACAAAACCAACCAACCAACCAAACAAACCAAACCAAACCAAACCAAATCAACCAGTCAACCAACCAAACACGGTGAAAGTCACGCTGATAGCCTCTAAACAACCACTAGTTCCTTAAGTATGTGACATTCATCTTCAAGATGTCTTGGGTCTCCAGGACACCCAGCATATTGCTAGAAGGTAAATAAATGCCAGCAGAGGCCACTGAGAAATTCATACAAAGAGAGGAAATGCAAACATACACTTAAAATATTAGAATCGCCATGGCTACACAGAGAAACCCTGTCTTGAAAAACCAAAAAAAAAAAAAAAATAAAAAATAAAAAAATAAAATAAAATAAAATAAAATATTAGAATCAAAAGACATAAAGGGTCACCAGAAATACACTGAAAGTCAAAACACTAAAGATGAATAAATAGAGCATTTCCATGTAGAAAACAGGGAAAAGAAGGGGGGGGGGGAAGAAGTTGAAGAGAGAGAAGAGGGAAGAAAATTGTTATTAAAAATTACTTGGAAAGTATAGTGTTAATTCCTAAAATACTAACAAAGTTATCTGAAACAGGACAGCATTCACATAATCGTTAAGTCATTTATCATTTTGACAACCTACAAGTCTTGGGGATGTGCAGTCAGGTTATGAGACAATTAGATTGCTCTTCAAATCTCTTCCCATAAGGCACCTGCTCTCTTTCCCTTCCTTAACAGCCTAAGTTTCAGCTGCCATGTTCCCCTTCTTAAAGACAGTGTGGGTCTTATCTTAAGCAGAAGACAAACAGAACTGGACCCTGTATCTGGGATCAGGTGGTTTTTTTGAATGTCTAGAATTACAATATAACATTGCTAGTCACTGATGGACTGAACGAAACCATAAAAGTCACTGGATTTTTTGAAACCTAAATGACTAAAGAGAAAAAAAAAATGAACTTATAGTGAGCTTGATATGGTGATCAGAACCAACCCTTTTCTTACTTCCTCCCTTTAGATAAGTAAGCGAGCTTATGTTTATTAAGCGTCTCCCATATATCTCGTTCTCCATGATGCCAAGCATGTCATTGGTCATTGAGTAGCTACTATAACCTGCTGAGAAATACACGCACTCCTAAGGTGGGACTGGGGAAACCAGATCAGAGATAACAAAAGATGTGGCCATTTTAAGGGGCTGACAAGTAACTGTAACTGCTATATGCTCAAATTATGTTCTGCCCGGTGTTGAGGAGGGAAGGAGGGGTAGAGACTTTTTTTCCAACTCCTCGGTGCATGCTCACCCCTAAACACGTGCCTGGAGACACTAACTGAGACTTAAGTATTTTAAAGAAGAAGGAAGCCTTCATAGGCGAGGCCATAGGCTTCTCATTTGCTACTAAACTGACAGATCACCTATCATCAGAAGCCGAATGGCATCACACGTGCTGGACATAACTCTATTGTTGCACAGGTTTGAGAAAGAGAAATGACACTTTTCTGCACTATTTTTCAAAATAATATTTTAAGGTTTTGTTTTTGCCATTGAGAAAAAGGAATTCCCTCAATGGTGGGTCCCTTAGTAATCTTTGGAGGTGCAGACAGGAGATCAAGGGTCAGAATGTATTTACAACATAGAAAAATCTGTGCGTCTTATCTGACTCTTGACTCAAAGACATCCACTGAGTTCATAAAGCTTTTATTCTTACGAATTTGTCATAAAATATTTATTATACCATTTCTTTATTTGTAAGAGTTGAAAGTACTTAGTGCATTCCGGAGAGTCACTAAACAGTAAGCTTGCTCATGTTTCTTCTCTGAAAATCCTGTTCAAATGCATAAACATTTCTCCAAAGAATTATACGTGTGGCCAATACATAGAAGGAAAATATTTCAAAATAATCCACCTTTATTAAAAGGAAGTCTAAACCAAATGAGAGGCTACTTCCCACTGCTCGGGAATGGACATAAGCAAGTATTAGCAAGAAAAAGAATCTTAGCTCACCGGCCATGCCAGTTACAAGTAAATGGTGTGGGAAGGAGACCTCCTCCCCCTATATATGCTCTTAGAATATCAAGTCTCTTCTTGGTAACTTGCTATCCTTCCTCTGAGTGCCACCAGGTCTCCCCATCCAGGGGACATGATCAGAAAAGGGGCACCAGAATTCATGTGAGAGTCAGATCTCACTCTCCACTGACAGATATAGGGGAGGGGAGAAGGAGAGAAATGGGAGGGAGGGAAGAATGGGAGGAAACAGGGGAAGGGCTAACAATCGAGATGTAATATGAATAAATAAATTAAAAAAAAAAAAGAACTAAACACAAGAACAAACAAACAAACAAACAAAAAACAAGTAAATGGTGTAGTTGCTGCAGAAAACACTCTTAATTAAAAAAAAAAAAGTAAATTATTTCTTAAAGGTTTAATGATTGTAATCTGTACTTTAATATGTTTCCTTATTGTTTTTATTGAAAATCTATTCTTCTTTCATACAAAACATCCCAGCCACAATTCCCCCCCACATCCATTCCTCCCAGCTACCCTCCCCCAGGTCCACGCACACTTCACTTCCCCTCCAGAAAAGAGCAGACCTCCAAGACATCGCTGCCAAATGCAACAAAACCCAGCTATTATAAGATAAAGAGAAACCCCTCATGTCCAGGTTAGGCAAATTAGCCGAAAAGGAGAAAGAGTCCTAAGAAAAAAGTCAAAGATACACAGCTCTCACCATTAGAAGTCTCACAAGAACACCAAGCTAACAACCATAATGTAAGCAAAGGACCTGGTGCAGACCTGTGCAGACCACAGGCTTGGTGCTTGGGCCTCAGTGAAGCCATATGAGCTCTGCTTAGTTGACCGAGTAGACCATGTTCTCCCAGTGTCCTCCATGCTCTTTGATTGCTACAGCCTTTCCTCCCTCTCTTGCCTGGGGTTCCCTGATCACTAAAGGGAGGCACTTAATGGAGACCTCCAGTTTGGTGTTTAGAATCTTTCCGTACATGTCTGCCTGTGAATCTTTGCACCCACGAAAACAGCCTTACAATTCTCCAAACCACAGCTCCCACATGAATCATCTTTCCACTTCTTGTACCAGAGAATCAAAACCAAATGTTCAGACTTATATGTGATTTCTCATGGAAGATTTACTCAAAGAAGATTAAAAAAAAAAATGGAAGCAATTCTCAATAGTCCAACACATTTGAAGATTGTATTATAAATGTAATTCCACTATTACTGATATCTCCGACAGCATCAATTAACCTTGAAAACATTATGCCACAGAAGAAGGCTGACTCAAGGCTACATAGTATAAGATTCCAGTTTGATGAAATGTTCAGAATAGACAAACCAATCCAGAGACAAAAAGTAGTTTCAGGGTTGCAAGGAGACAAGGAGAGTGAAACCATTTTAATTTATCCTTGGTTTTCTACACCTCCTCTTACATTTTCAGTTTAATGAGAGGTAAAGGGCAATAAGCAAGGTAGGATATTTAGATTTTACTGCAAAATTGGTTCATTTTCATGCTGTATGTTTGTAGCCTATTTGAGTAAAAACAAAAACCTATCACGTACTTCCCCAAAGCTTCTTGCTTTATTGACAAAAGTATAGTCTTAGACTTGTCTCTCAGATCCAGTATTATTTTGAGAAAACTGGTTCATTTTCTGTGACTATTTGAAAGCCCTTAAGGCCTAAATCAAATAGCTGTATCCATTGGTTCATTTCCAACACTTTCCTCTCCATTCATAGAGACAGCAGCTGTCATTAGATTATCTATAGGTTCTTCAATAATTTAAATAATAGAGAAAAGAGTAATTCAAATGAATTGCTAGAAAAATTTGAAAATTTAAATAGAAATTCCAAATGAAGAAAAAATATATATATAGTATATATACTATATATATAATATTTTTTTAACATTTGCCACCCAATGGTGGAAGGCAGGAATGTTAATGTGTTGCTTTCCTGTCTTCACTAAAATCCTACAAACACACTGTTTTCTCAGGAAGAAGCTCTGTATGTTATCAAAGAAGAAACATAAACACCAATCAGGTGAAAAGCCCTTTGGTCTACAGTAGTGTCTGCCTGCAAGCTATGCTATAGCAACAGTGGCACAAAGCTTGTGGGAGTAAGAGTGTGTAGGAGACAAGAGGGGATGCAGGACAGCAAGAAAACTAGGTCTTCTAAGTCGAATGATGTATGCACACACGAAATCAGAGACTGGGGCAGCACATGCAGGACCTGAAAATGTAAGCACCAGATGGGGTCCCTAGAGCTGAAGGAAGTGGACACATATCCCCATTCTGAGTCTGCAGCAGTCCCCAATTACTAATAGCCATTTGCAAATGAAAGTTTAGGTGTCTCCAAGGGAGGCTCATTGTGAAAACAAACTACCATCAAGAGTAGGCTTCATGCAGCAGTAGAAACTTGATAGTTTCTTCGGAGGCTTTGTCATGGCTTTTCGTTTTTTAAAAAAATTAAATATTATTTTTTCTTTTCATATCTATGCATATATTTCTTCTTCTTCTCCTTCTTCTTCTTCTTCTTCTTCTTCTTCTTCTTCTTCTTCTTCTTCTTCTTCTTCTTCTTCTTCTTCTTCTTTTCCTCTTCTTTTTCTTCTTTCTTCTTCTTTCTTCTTTTTCTTTCTTCTTCTTCGTCTCCTCTTCTTCTTCTTCTCCTCTTCTTCTTTCTTCTTTCCTTCTTCTTCTTCTTTTCTTCTTCGTCTTTTCTTCTTCTTCTTCTTCTTCTTCTTCTTCTTCTTCTTCTTCTTCTCCTCCTCCTTCTCCTTCTCCTTTTTCTCCTCCCCCTCCTCCTCCCCCTCCTCCTCCCCCTCCTCCTCCTCCTTCTTCTCCTCCTCTTCCTCCTCTTCATCCTTCTCCTTATTCCTCTTTCTCCTCTTCTTCTCTTTTTATTCTTCTGGTGTTTGTGTATATATTATGGCTTCCAGCTTATTGTTTCTGTGGGATTTCTAAGTGTGTGACCAAGTGAGTCCCTGGTCTCTGTTTCTTGTGTCTTTTTTGGGCTCTTTTTCTTCTGCTATTTTTTGTTTTATCTTAGCATTTGATTATTATACCTTAGAGCCTGTTCATTTTCTAATGAGAGATGGGTATGGATCTAGTTTGGAGGATAGGTAAGAGGAATAGAGAGAGGAGAAATCATAATCAGGATATATTATGTGAAAAACAATTTTAAATAAAATGAAAGGAAAGAAAAATGAGGACAGAACAATAGAGAGATAGAGAGAGAGAGACAGAATATTCTCTTTTAAATTGTATACTCACAGTCATGCATAAATAAAGAATGTAATCAGAAACATGGTGAAAGATTTATGTTGTTGATATATAAATAGTTTTATATGCCACATTCCTTGTAAAAAATATATGAAGAAATGTGCTGTAAGATATCCATGCTACCTTTTACTGTAAAAAACAACAATTTTCCTATCATGAAGAAAAAGAAAATGTTTTATAAAAGATGAGACATCTGTCTCTTCTTTTCCGCTAATATCAAAACCTCCTCTTTCACTCATCTACTAGAATCCATCTCTATCTGTCTTAGTTAGCATGTTTTCCTCAAGAATTATATTTAGTTCATGTTAAGTTGGGATCAGTGCCATATGTTTCATGGTTTAAATCTGTTCTGGATTCTTTTTTTTTTTTTTTTTTTTTTTGGTTTTTCGAGACAAGGTTTCTCTGTGTAGCCTTGGCCATCCTAGACTCGCTTTGTAGTCCAGGCTGGCCTCAAACTCACAGCGATCAGCCTGCCTCTGCCTCCCGAGTGCTGGGATTAAAGGCATGCGCCACCATGCCCAGCATCTGGATTTTTATTAGATCACAGCTAAATTAATTTACTTGGACATTGTGTGTGCATATTTTTGATCTACAAAGTGTAAACCAGTTCTGATACAGACCATGTGACCCACAAGGCCTAAATTATTTAATATTAGCCCCTTTATAGGTAAAGTTTGTCCACTTCTGACATAAGTGATTAGGGTGGTGACAATCTTGTAGGTTATATATTTGAGCTATGAAAAATGTTTATACACACACACACACACACACACACACACACAAACACACACACACACAGACATACCTGTGGCAATCACCTATCTGTTGGATTCTTTGTGAGGTCCTTTTATTTCTTATCTTTTATATAAATGAACAGTACTTACTTTGTTGTTTACTAAGAGTATTAGAATATATGTGTTTTATTAAATTAGCTAACTGACAAGCACCCGTGTCTAGGAAGATTGTGTGAGGATCATCACTCACAGAAATGTCCTGGATGCTCATGGGTCAGAGCAGTTCAGGTCCATGCCATTTGGAATGAAACCTTTAAGCATTTTAAAGTTCATTTAGTGTAATTAACAGCAAAGTAAGCTCAATCAGACTAAATGGATGTTATTTTCTTTGCAAAATGTCTCATTGAATACTGATAACTACTAAGAACGAGCCCCTTACCAAACACAGTGCACTTAATTCCTCCGTGGGTCTGCCTTCATGCTCTGAGCTGTTGTTTCCAGCCTCACTTATCTGCCCTCCAACACAAGCTTTCACAGTCTCTTTGTCTGACCCCTTATCACAGGGCCTAGTAAATGCTGCCTGCCATGTTTCTTTCTTCTACTCACCTGACTGCACATTTTTACAGGGAGGGCAAGTCTTGATACAGAGCATGCATTTCCTTTCAGGCTTTGGAGAAATAATAATGAATGAACATGTACACAAAGGGCCAGCTGAGAATGTCCATACAGTGATGTCATCATCCTTATTTACATATTTGTGACCACAAAGGAGCTCTGGATAATGCAAAACCTATTGAAAAGCCCCTCACCCCACCCCTTTTATCTCATTTATAGTCTCCAGTTAAGCCATGATCCTGGAGCCATTCAACAATATATTATTTGTTTGTTTTTTTCCTCCTTGTTGTATAGAAAAAAAAAAAAAAAAAAGAAAGAAAGAAAGACATTCCTTACTCAAGGAAACAAAAGCAGCTAAACATAGGCACACACCAAGATGATTATCTATTATATTCAAGTTAACTATATACGTAAGTAAATACAGCAAACCATACAAGTGGCCATAGAGACAAAAGTCAGATGGTCATCTCAGTAGTTGCAGAAACAGACTTTGACAAAATTCAACATGCTTTCATTATAAAAGTCCCAGAGAAAGTAGGACTGGAGGGAACATTCCGCAACATAACAGAAGCTATATATGGCAAATCCACAGTCAACATTTTCAGAATAGAGAAAAATCAGAACCAGAGCCTTTAGAGTCAGAAATGAAGCAGGGCTGCACACTATCCTCATTCCTTTTCAAGAGAGTGCTGGCAGTACTAGCTAGAGCAATAAGGCAAGAGAAGGAAATTAAAGGAATGCAAACTGGAAAAGAGGTCAAAATATCCCTATTTGCATATGATATTATACATAAAAGTTCCTTTCAAATTCCACCAGATTGGGGAATCAACAATTTCAACAAAATGACAGAATACAAAATCATTTTATAATAATTAGTAGGCTTCCTATACACCAAACACACTGAAAAAAAAAATGAGACACACCAACATTTACAATCACATTAAAAATAATAAAATGCTTAGAATAAAAAGAGTACTGGGGGAATTTCCATACTTGTCTTGAAGATAGAATGCAGAGCTCTGGTAATTAAAAAATGTGATACTATCACAAAACAGACATGTAAAAATTGGAATAAAATAGAACATTAAGTTATAAGTACATAAAACTATAGCTATTTGATATTTGACAAAAGGCCCATAAATATACACAAGAGAAAAGACAGCATTTTCAACATATGGGAGCTGGGAAAACTGGATGTTCATGTGTAGAAGAATTAAATTATGACCACTTCTATTACTCTGCACTAAAATTGGCTCCAAGTGAATCAAATACCTCAATTTGAAACCTGAAATGCTCAAATTGCTAGAAGAAGGCATGTGTGTGTGTGTGTGTGTGTGTGTGTGTGTGTGTGTGTGTGTGTGTGTGTGTGTGTAGGAAAGGCCTTTTTAAATAAGATTCCTTTTGCCCAAGAACTAGGGCTATAAATTGACATGGGATCTCATAAAACCAAAAACGCTTCTGTACAACCATGTAAAGAACTGAGTGAAGAAAAAATCCACAGGATGGAAGAAAATCTTTGCCAGCTATGCCATAAATTAAAGATCACTGCAGAGGGGTAATTTAAATAAGAAAGAGCTATTGATGCATATTCAGAGCAGATAGGAGATACACCAGAAATTAAAATTCATAAATTATAATATGCTTATTTAAAAGTCCCACAAATGAGACAAACACACAAACCTAAACAGAAAGAATGAGCAGATATTCTACAACGAAAGGTTCATGGTAAATGACGCTACCACTCAACACCAAGAGATGTTCTAGAAAAACGCCCCATGGAACAGTGCTCACCTTTACTCCTTGCCTGCTGAAAGGGCACTTAGTTTCCTCCAAGCCACCAAGGGAGCATCTAGCTGTGTGCTTTTCTTTAGTTCTCCCAACTGGTGTTCACCTGGCCCTTCCACCTGCTTCCTCAGCACATTGCTCCCATTTTTCTTACAAGATGCTTCACTCTCTGCCTTCCCTAGTAGCTATTTGTGTGGGTCTTTGTCATTCCTGCCTCCCACTGGAGAAACCACACAGGTTTACTGAAGACAGGAACCATGATTTACTTCTTTCTTCTCTCTCATTACCATGAAGCATTTAAACCAATACAGACAGAAAACCAGAGGCCTATCTGATCAATATATATATGGCTGACTATTTTCTTTCTATTACATGTTACAGTAAAACAGAAAGCCTATTTGTAAACAGACTGTCTCCCTTAAGCTGGCATGGTTTTCAAAACTTAAAAATTATGTTTGAAAATGTTACTGATGACATTTTCTATTTTGCTGTTTATAAAAATAGAAAGAACACTTTGTGTCAGGGCGTAGGGTGAAGATATTGTACTGGATGTAAATTTCTGTTTGCCACATTCCATTTCTCGGGAAGAGATATGTATTGTTTTAATTTAATGTCCCTAATAGATTAGAGTTGTTCATCAGTCTAACCATAGACTCAATTTTGTCCCCTATGCATGACCTTCCTAAATATTTGAGACAAAAATATTGCAAATGTACCATATCTAAGTCATTAAAGATAAGTAAATTTACTAGCTTCACAATACTTATTCAGGTATAGGCATGGAACAGCACTGACTCTGACTTATTTTGATTTGTTCTGGAAAGTACTTTCCCTAACAATCATAGTTATAATTCTAGGTCTAAAGTCAGACTGGATCCACCATTAGGCCAGTAAAGCAGTACTGGTCATTGGACAAGGCCACAACAAAAGTCCTTTCCAGATGTGTTCGCCTGTGGAAGGTCACCCCTGAATTTAATATTTTGAGTAGCAGCGTCAGATTCCTAGGCCCCTTGTTCCCCATGGCATCCGATAGGCAGTTGGTAGTGTCACGATGCTACAGAAGTCTGAGGCGTAGGCTTCCAGGCCTCAACGCGGCACGTACCAAACACACTGACACAGTGTCTCAGGCAAAAATTAGAGCTGTGAAAGCTGATTAATTTCACATCCATCTGAAATTCCATTTCACAACAAAACAGTTTGCTAGCTGTGAAAATTGAGTTGTTAGGATTTAAGAGATCAGCGATCCCTCTAAGTTTCTATCCAAGGTACCCCTGTGGGTGACAGGTGACTTTTTGGAAGATACTGTTCTGATGTATCAAATTCAGGCTTTTTTGACTAGTGGAGAAACAACGGTCCAGAAAACTAGGCATGCCTATGTTTGGAGACTCACTGGGCCTGGACCATGACAGTGGAGCTTACCTGCCCTGCCTGCTTGCTCAGGTTCATGCAGAGTCCTCAGGATCCAGCTTTCTTTCTCCTGTATTCTTACAAATTAGTATTTTTGAATTCTCAATGTTCTAATACTGTGAAGACCAAGTTGTGCAGTCTTGTTTCAAAAAGCATGTAATTTTAGAAATTTCTTAGCCTTGATGTAAAACCTTGGCTTCTCTCCATAAAACAAGTTGCGTTTCAAAGCAGCTTTTAAATAGGTTTTAAGGACAAATGACTCAATATACAAAATGGCAAAAGAGTAAGAAGTGAAAAACAACAGCTATTCGGTGGAGAAGGGTTAAATTAAAACATATCCTTTCTTTGTGATCTCTTCAAACCTTCTGATATAGCAATATGAACTGTAAAAGTTCAGAAGGACTGTTAGGGAGGATCGTTCGCTCTTCTTCTGACAATGAGATTCTTTGTTCATGGTTCCCACTGAAATCTCAGGTCCATAGAACAATTTAGGAAATTCTGAGCTCCTGTGTGACACCTGGGTCTTCTCCATCAAGCAATGTTAATATGCAGCTCTAAAAGTATTAGAGAAGCAGAAGATTTTATGCAAATCAGAAACCGACAAAAATAGCACTTAACCTGGAAACGCATCTTTTCCCATGAAGAACCTGCAAAGCTATAAAATCCCTTCTAGAATGTCAACTCTAGAAGAAGGAGACAGAAGAACAGGAGAACAAAGGGGGCTGAGTAGGCTTAGTGAGGAATGTTCAAGTCTGGCTTATAGTTTTGTTTTCTTTTGTTTTGTTTTTGGTGCAAACAGGGGCAAGAATGATTTGTCCAATTCTAGAGGCAGAGCTGAGTCGTCAGGTCAGTCATAAATGAATACAGGCCAATTCCTCATGTCACTGAGAACAACGGAATAAAGCTACATATCCAAAAGAATGCAGGCATCCCAAATTGGACTTGATAAGTTTACTTAAAAAACAAAGAAAAAACAAACTTGAGTGGGTAGGGCAAGGAAGTATCAACCTGGTAAAAGTTGGGAAGAGGCTTGAATAGAATGGAAATGAAATGTATGAAGTATTCAAATAACTAATAAGATGGGGGAGGGAAGGAGGGAGAGAGGAGGAAGAAAAAGAACATACCAGAAAGATGTCCCAGTGGGTCCAAGCACTTACTGTTGAAGTCTAATAATCAAAGTTTGATTACTAGAAAATACCTAAAGAAATCTGGACTGCAATGTCCTCCTTCCTAAGTGGAAAGAGATGTAGAGACAATAAAATTACCAACAAGCTTATAGGGCAGTGAGACTGGGTTGTATAGTGGACTTATATAAGCAAGGGAAGCCCTGCTTTAATAAGGAGAAAAAAACAGAACTGACTCCTGAATATTACTTTCTGATTTTATACACACCATAATGTATGCATGCCTTCTCTTACACACATACTCTTACAAACACACAAATAAAAATTTGACTTTAAAAAAAAATCTATTTTGGCAATACTTAAACATATAAGAGCAATAGAAATGAAGTTAGTATGCTGGAGAGTGGGCCAAGGGTAACCAAAGCAAGGATGTCAAATGGAGTGGGCAACAGAATCAGTCCCCTACTCTCATCATCATGTGGCCTTCATGGTGGCCCTCTTAAGAGAACAAACAAAATATCATAGCAAAAATGCAAATATATATTATTATGCTTCAAATATTATGTTCATGTTTATGTAAGATGATATGGTAGGCAGGACTTGTTACTAGTGACATGTTTTCAGATAGGCCAAGAGTTTTATTTTAAAAAGTACTAATCAAAGGTGTTGAAATAGCCACAGTTTTGAACTAGTGACTCCATACAGGTTCCACCTAGAGAAAATTAATTTGAAAATGAAATATGTTCATCTATGTGTATGATGAAAGTTTTATCTAAGATAATAAAACAGACCTTAAAATGTCTCAAATTTTCAGTAATGAGTAAACTGTGTTGAGCACCTGGTAAGTTGCTATGACATTTTCAAAGTTGATGTTCCAAGGCATCTGTTGATCTGATCATAGATGCTTTTAATATAGAAGAATAGAACACAAAATATGTGCTATGTGCAACTGTAGAAAAAAATAAGGTCACAACAACAGAAATAATGAGAAAATATACCAGGAGAGTAAGGTTTTAAAACAAAATATGATTTGATAATTTTCTTTTTAATGCATTTAGAATTAACATTATATATATCCAGCAATATCTATCTATCTATCTATATATATATCCAAAAAAGTAATATCCTTAAAAACAGAAACCCATGAATGGCAGCCATGATCCCTGACTCCAACCACTTAGAGAGTATACAGCAACCAGCCAAGAAAAGAACAGAGAGCCTCCTCTTCTTTTAGTGGGCTGCTCATAGGTTGACCCCCAAGGCTGGCTCTTCTAGCCTTTAGAAGTCTATTTTATCTGACTTAGAACAGGAATCTCATTGACATTTCTAAGGTGAATGCACATTAGACATTGGGCTTTCAAGCCAAAACTGTCATGTGCTGGAGGTGTTACCAGGAACACCCTGTATAGTCAATAAATAGTCTCACCTTCTTTATCTCTCTTTTTTAGAGTCTACTCTTGGCATCAGAAGAAATCTAAAAATTGCCTTGCCTTTGCTTCAGAAATATGTTATTGACTCTGAAACCCCAGCTTAAGGTGCCGTTTCAACCTGACTCAAATTAGTCTGGCATTCTCGTAATGTAATGAGAGGGAGAGAGAGAGAGAGAGAGAGAGAGAGAGAGAGAGAGAGAGAGAGAGAGAGAGAGAGAGAGAGAGAGAGAGAGAGAGAGGATTTAAAAGATAAAATAATTAATCACGTCTCTTATTGTAGATGAGTGGGGTAAAAGGCAGGAGAAAAATCCTGCAAAAATTAATAAAATAAATTTTCAGAAAATGTGTGACTAGTATGAGAAAACATGGCTTTAAAATTTAAACCTAGCTAAATTCTTCCGATTGAAATAGCTCTTTTAAAAGAGTTTGTTTCTTCAGTAGAATGCAATTCCTTAATAAAGTAGCACACTGGCTGTAGCCAAGAAGAAAAGAAGCCACCCTAAAAATATCTCCATAAAAATGGAAAGAGCTGACATTTCCTTCCAGGCTCCTGGAACAGTCTTGCCGGGGACCGCCCGGCTCCAGCTGTCCGGCTGGCTTCATTCTTCATTCTCCTTTATGGCTCTGCTCTGAAGGCAGTGGAAAGATTCTGAAAATGCCCCAGATCTGTGGTTTGTGTGATCTTGCATTAATTGACTAAAACTGAAAAAAGATATGCTATAAGCAAGTACCACCAATAGAATCCATAGCATTCTCAAACTAAGCATTAATGAATAAACACATTCATCCTCAAACTTAGCCTCATTAACTTTTTATACTATTAAGTACACTGCTTTTTTCATAAGCATTTAAATAGGTATTATTTGTTCATTCATTTATTCAAATGCTTCTATTGTGATAATGTACACTTGTTATATAAAATCTAGGTGAGGGTAAAAGTAACTAGACAAGACCCTTTGCCCTGAAATCATTCCAAGGCACTTCCATTCCTCAAGCCTTGCCCATAGTGAGGCAAACAGAAAATAAGTCATCATGGCTCAAACTGTTTATGGGCATGTGCAGAACCTCAATCCACAGAGCAGAGTTCTGAGATTCACATTCTTTTGCATTCATAGAATGGAGATAAGATTGGTCAACCTACCAGTGAAAGTATGAATTCCACTTACAAGTCAGAAATACCACTCTAGCCTCTTAGGGTTATGACTGAAGGTCTCACCCTCTGAGGCTATACACACATAAGAAATATCCAATCATGAATTTGTGCCAGAATAACAATGAGGAAGCCAGGCATAATAGGGGATGTATTATATAACCACAGTATTTCATAACACTCATGATGCTGGGGCATAAGGACCCAAGTTGGAAGCCTGCCCAAGCTGCATATTGATAGCATGCCTCTCAAGCAAAATGAAACAATAGACCAATGACTATATCAGCTCATCTCCTTTCAGGAGATGCTTTATTCACTTCATACTGTGTTATGGAGAAAATTTTGTTCCCTAAAATTCACACATTGAAGCCTTTGCCTTCAGTGTAACATTTTGAAGACAGGATCTTAAAGAAGAGAATTAAAGCCAAACAAAACCATAAGAGATATATTAACTACAGGAGGGAAATAAGAGCTTTAGTAATGCCACTGTGTGCGGATAAAGGACTGATTGGCCTTAAAACACTAAGATGAGGCTGATGGGAAGCCAAATAGAGAGATTAGCAGAAGCAACAAACCTAATAAGACCTTAACTTTGATTCTTCAGAACTCTGGACATACTTGTCAAACTACCCTCTGAATACATATCTTTAGAACCATAGATTAGTGATGCTCTTGGTCTCATCAGAGAAACTTCATTTTACACTGGAGGGCAGTTAAATACAGAATTCACAACTGGCCAAACAATAGAAAATATGTGTTTTTGGAGTGCTTAACCATAATTTGAGCATGAATGTCATCCATGTACCCACTCAAATGATAGCAAATTTCAATATTCTACTGTTATTTGCAATTGCAATTTCCAAACCCATCAATGTAATCTGCAATTCACCAAAGTAATAGATTAAAAAGAACAAACATATAATCATCTCAACGTGTATTTGTCAGACTTTGAGTAAGTCCCATCCTAGCTAATGATCATGAAGTCTCAGTTGTGTCCAAGTCCTGATTTAAGGATGTTTGTTGTTACAAGAAAGGATACGGATGACGATACGCAGATAGGAGTACCTGATACCTTTCACAGTATCATCACAGGTGAGCACGTCATTTATGGGCAAATATTTGGATGAATGATGCTGATAAAGGATGTTTTGAATAATTGACTATTAAAGCTTATAAGCAATACTGGTACTTTTTTTTTTTTTTTTTAAACAGAGCATCCAGAAAACACTTCCCACAGCCATTCTCATTTTGTTCCAATTGTGCAGAGGCTGTAACTTCTCCCTTCATCCTGTTCTTAATTCTCATCCTTCTTAGTCCCCATTATTCGCACACCATTCATGAGAAGGCTCTGATTAACAGCCTTCCAGATGGAGCTGTTTTATTCTAGGAACTGGAGGAAGAACAACTTTTTAAATGATTTTTGATTTGTATAATTCTGTTCACACTCCACTGCAAATGTTACCATATCAAATAGCATCAGATGTAAATGACCATGTACAATATAAATCTAGAATGTATAAAAATATTAATCAGCTCTTCTCTTTCCTCTACAGTTTGCAATTTGTCAAAATGTTTGCTATCCTTACAAAATCACAGGGATCCATGCTTTCATGTGTAAAAGATAAAGATACTCAAAGCTTAATTACATCTTTATCACCTACCCAAAAGTTTTGAGTCTTTAAACTCACAGAAATCCACAAAGCAAATTAATAAAGGTTATGTATTCCAACAAGTATCAGAAGTATGTAACCTCAAATTCATGAGACAAACACAAATACCAATGCAGTACCCAATCCTTTTAATAGTGATCCAGGAAAGATAGAAGGGGGAGAGAGACAGACATAATCAAAATAAAATATGTCCATGTTAAAAAGCAACTTGATTAAATTCAGAAAGGGAGGATCAATTATACAATATACCCTGCTTTGTATTAAAATCTTTGTGATAATTTCCATAAGATTGTGCTTCATGTTTGGATTTTATTGAAATCACACCTGCTTATAGTTTCTTGGTTGAGGGTCAGGCATATGGCCAGAAAATATACTTCAATGTGAGGAAAAATAAAACATTATAAATTTACTTTAGTAATTTATTGATTATTGTGAACTAGTTTATTATCTGGCATATCACAGATTTCAAATAATCATACATTCTCATTTTCAATGCATAGGTGACTTTGGCAACTCATTGTGATATAGAGGATGTCTACTTGCATTAGGTTATAATGAGAAGAGTGCATCTGATTTATAGCCCACATTCCTGGAAGGCCACAAACTGCTCTTGCCATACTATTCATCTTTAACTCTTGAGCACAATCGAAAGACCCAGGTTGTTTGGCAACATGGACAATTCCTGGAGAATGTTCACAAAAACATTGGCTATCAGTCTTGGGCCACAAAAAGAACCATGGACCAATTATATAACCCGATCAAGAACCACAGAACTCCATACTCTTCTCCTCACCACCTTTATTTGCCCTCCTCTTATTTTTACTTCTTCTTTGTGTTTTATAAGAGTTTTACTCTATTACCCTAGACTAGCCTCAAAAGCAGCACGCATTCTGTCTTAACCTCCTAAGTATAGAGTTGTGAGTTGTGAGCCACCATGCCTAGTTTCTATGCCACATTATAAGAGCTCTATATTTGGAGTAAAAATGTCATTTGTATATTAATTATTGTTTACATATGAGTCTTGGCTCTGTGTTTTGTTCATAGCAAGGTACATCTTATCTTTAGTTCATAGTATAATAATAATAAATAATGATAATAATAATAATAATTAATAATAATAATAATAATAATAATAATAATAATAATAATAAATAATGTCAAGAATGTGCCAACTAGACCTCCATCTTCTCAAAACCTCAAATCATCAAATTTCTAGAATACAAATAATATTTCTAAAAGTTTTTAAATGAGATAGTTATAGAGATACAACAGAGCAGAAATAATAAATGCAAGCTCCTGCATTGAAATCTTGGTACTCCAGTCCTCAATAGAAAAACACAAAATGATTTAATTTTTGGAGTTTCTAATTTCTCAACTATAAGAGAGAGTAAATAATGCTACTTCAGACATCTTTTTGAAGATATGATAAAAGTCATGTATTTAAAGTACCCTGTATATTTCCTGACTCATCAGAAAAAAATGCTGTTTAGGAGATGCTGGGATTCTTTGTGCCTACCCAAAACCTACTCACTTGTTCCAGCCAGAGTTTACCTCATGGTCATCTATGAATATTCACATTTACAAAGAATACAGGAATTCAGGGGCTTTCTGTATACTGTACCTCAAGGGCTCTCAGAAGCGGTGTCCTTAAGTTTGCTCAGCTAAATAGCCAATGCACACTTCACTCCTTCATTTTTAAAATTTATTTAAACTTGTCCTCCAGTTTTAGCCAAAGTGACTTTTCTATGTAGCATCCTCTTCCTCTTTTTTTTTTCTCTCTCTTTTCTTTTCTGTGCCATCTGTCTCTTTTGGTTTCTTGGCTGATAATGGAAATCCCTAAGGTAATTCACTAAATATCAAGGAATTCCGCATTCATCTAGGCACTGGACCAGTCATACCGATACCAAAAGTACCAAGCATGCTTACACTGAATGAACTGATTCGTCTCCAGCATTCATGGTAATGTGTAAATGCAGTGCTATGCAATATTCATTATGAAAGAAGCAGAACAGGTGAGCACATATGCCTCAGGCATCATCCACAAAATCAGCACTGCCCATCGCATGGTAGGTGAAGTATTAGTTACCATTAGCTGCTTGTTCTCCAGAGCTCCTGATCCAGCTACACATATCTTTGCTATGAAAGGCTTCAAAAAGTGTTTCAGTACCCGTGCCAATGCAGCCGTGTTCCACAGCCCAGAGCATAGGAAAGCAGTCTGTCACGAAAAGACTTCAGCCAAGAAGCCAAATTCTTTTCAAGGCAAATCAGACAGACAGTTCTCTAACCGTCTGTCTCCAGACACATTGACAGATTGAGCTGTGAAGTCAACCACTGAGGACTCAATCAGAGCCACCCACTCTGGGCAGCTGCACACTCAGCTGCCCCTAAAGGCTCCAGTCAGGCAGGCCATGAACACAGGAGCCCATTACTGAATCCTGCCCTTGAGAACTGCATCCAGGTTTTGCCGAGCTACAAGTCAAGCTCCGAGAAACAGTCAAAAGAGGTTCTATGGGGTTTCCGAAACCACCCTTTAAGAGACTCATGGTAATCTGGTTATGATTTCAGAAGCAGAGAGTGAAAGAACAAGAGAGAATAATTTGGGGCGGGGGAAAGTTACACCAGGCCAGGGACAATACAAAGTAGGACAACTTGAAATCCCCATGCAAATTGCATGCCTCTAGGTACCAATTTGCCTTGCAGCAGAATTTAGGCGTCCTAAAGTTAAATTATGCATGCAACAGCCTCATTATCCACAGTGGTATTTTCATATAAAGATCTGAAGACAAAATGTAAGCTTGCCTCTTGGAGCCTTTAGAAAAAGCCATAGACAAATCCGCATATGGAACAACTCTGGTTCCACCTGCTGCTGCCTGTACAGATGGGGAAGATGTGACCAAGGGGACTCCCCGCAGCAGCCAACTCCACAGGCTGAGCTCTGCGCATCACCAACCCAGACATCTCTTTCAGATGCTGCAATTTTGCAAAACGTTCTAAACACGTCATTCCAAAGTTGCAATGCACACTGCTGGGATAAAGAGATGTTTCCTATAACTGTATTTTGTGAGGTTTTTTGGTCCTCATGTTAATATAGTCTTTCTGGTATTAGACCAAAATAAACATGTTTGAAAGGTCTAGATGTTCTTTCTGCCATTTGTCAGGAGTTACTTCTTCAAGAGCGTTACTATTGTTGCCGAATAGATTTTTCAGTCAGTCACCAAATACAGATGTGTCACTTAAAGTGAAAGCAGGACTTGAAAGACAAAGGAGATTTTGTTCCAGCTTTCAAGATGTTCGCCTTGTAGTGGGGTGGTAGCCTGGTTGGTGCTTATACATTGAAATGTGCCCCTGTATGACGCAGGTGGAGCAGAGAGGTCGCTGTGAGAGATGGGGGCACTGGAGTGTCACCTTGAAACAGTAGCGAAGAACATGTCAGAAAGACCTTTTGGCACATCCACACATGTGCAAAGAGATGAAGATGGTGTGGTCCACAAGCCTTTTTGGAGAAGCGTGAATACAGTCTCGATAACCAGAGTGTAAACTTTAAGCACACGAGATTGAAAAAAGAAAGAGCTATGCTACGACTAACTTTTTTTTTGTGCCAATTAGAGGACCTTAGATGTGTGTATGAGGTAGGGGTGCTGAGCTTCCTCTGCAGAGGCCAATGTCATCTCTCCAGAATAATTTTAGAGAAAAATCTTTCACTAAGTCTAGAGCTCAGGGCTGCAGCTAGATTGACTAAAAACTGAATGTGGCATTCATCTGTCTCTGCCCTCCTAGGCCCTGACTAGGGTTATAGAACTTCATTACTGTACTAACTTTTTACAAAGGTTGTGGACATCTAAACTCAGGTCCTCTTTTATGCAGTTTACCCACGAAGCCAGCTTGCCATCTTGTGCTTAGATTTCATTTTAAATTTAAAATATATTTATTAATATCACCCTTGTATGTATATTTCTCTTTCATATCTATCTATTGTCTATCTATCTATCATCTATTATCTATCATGTTTCTCTCTCATATCGACCATCTATTGATCTATCTGTCCATATTTCTCTCACACATCTATCTATGTATCTATTATCTGTATATCTATCTATCTATCTATCTATCTATCTATCTATCTATCATGTATCTATCTATCATGTATCTATCTACCTATATTATCTGTCTCTCTGCTTAAGTGAGAAAGAGCCAAAGAGAGAAACAGAGAGATAGGTAAAATGTTTCTCACTTGCATGCAGAAATTATGGAACAATTTTTGGAAGCTGATTCACTTTTGGTTCTAGGGATCAAACACATTTGTCAGGTTTACACAGTAAACAGTTCTACCTGCTGAGTAACCACTGGACTTTATATCCCAAGGATTAGATGTCTGAATTAAGGATTCAAATAAACAGTGGTGAGGTTTGAAGGTTCTGGTAGAAAATGAGATAGGTGACTACACAGACAACTCTTCGTGATAAAATATAGATTGTGATCTGCAGGTTTAAATGTGTCCACCAACTTCACAACCATTTAATAATGCCAGTAACATGTCAAATATTTTCATGGTATTTAAGTTTGGACTGGAGAGAGCATACCCCTTCTCAACAAGATCTGACATCTTTGAAAACTTGATTTCTGGTAAGCTAACTGGAAAAACTGATCTGAGTGCCATGCTTATGAGTTAGAGTCAAGGAGAGTGATGTATAACAGCTATGGCTTCTGCAGACCATGCATGGCCAGCAGCTTGGATTCTGGTCCATGTAAATAACTGACTGAGGTCCCTTGGTTACTAAGGAAACAGCCTCAGCACTGAACTCATACTGCCTTTATGAGGTTACAGAAGAACCAGCCTACAAGTATTAGTTTGGAACAATTAAAGCACACTCGTAAAAGTAGGCAAAGGCATACATCCTACAGTCTAGACCTTACAAAACTTGACTTGGAAGACATTTGTGAGACAGGGAATTCTTTCTTTTTCTTTTCTTATTATTTTATTTTAAACTTACATGTCCATTGCATATTATGCATATTATGGTTTCTCATTGTGAATTTTTAAGGGATTCCTGTGTGTGTAAACCTGTGTGTCTCTGCATCTTATATGTGTTCCTGGTGGTTTTTCTTTTTTTTCTGTTTGTTTTGTCATATTCTTGCTTGTTTGTTTTTGTTTTATCATATTGCATTACATTCCATTGCAATATAGGCAGAAAGGGTCCTGATGGAAAAGAAAGTGGGAAGTAACTAGGAAAAATGTGTGTGTGTGTGTGTGTGTGTGTGTGTGTGTGTGTGTGTGTCTGTGTGTGTATCCTAATCAGAATATACTGTAAGAAAAATATACTTTAAATTAAAGAAAGAAAAAAAAGAAAGAAATATCAATTCTGTAAGAAAAATACACTTTAAATTACAGAAAAGAAAAAAGAAAGAAAAATCTGAAGTATTGAGAAACAAACACAAACTACAAATAGAATGACATCCCATTTGGTCATTTTCTACATTTTTCTTATAGCACCAAGAGTTTCAATAGGAAAAGGGGTATTAAAACGTCTGGTAGAATTCTTTGAGGGACAAGACAAATGATTTACTTCATGATTATTCATGGCATTGGAGAGATGGCTCAGCAGTGCAGTGAAGAGCGCTGGCTGTTCTTGCAGAAGAAAAAAGGGTTCAGTTACTGGACCCCACGCAGTAGCTCACAATTATCTGTAACTCCAGTTTTAGGGAATCCTATGTCATCTTCTGGCCTCTGTTGGCATCGAGAATATGTATGGTAAACATACATATATGAAGGCAAAAGACTTTTTTTTTTCCCAAGACAGGATTTCTCTGCTTAGCTTTGACTGTGCTGGACTCACTTTGTAGACCAGGATGGCCTTGAAATCACAGCGATCTACTTGACTCTGCCATCCTGAGTGATGGGATCAAAAGCATGTGCTACCACACCCAGTGGCAAAAGACTTTTATACATTAAAAATTAAGCTTATAATCCAATCAGTTCAGTGTCCAAAGGATACTGTGCTCCTTTAGGGGCAGTATGAATGTTAGAGAAGTATTTGTTCATGGGATCTGAGACCTCTTGCATGAACACATGAAAACAGAACCTCCCAAAGCATACCCCAGAGATTACTACAGCATGCAATCAACACCATCACTGGTGATGGTCAATTCTGAATTCCCATCTACTTTGCAGCGTCATTGCTCCCAACACACCCTCAATTCTTTCTACAATAACCACATACCAAAGATACTTTGACTTCAACATAAAGTTAAAGGAGGTAAACATTCTCTTACAGGAGACTCCATTCTTGTTTCCATTATGTCATCTAACTTCAGAAGTGTCACCTGAGTGGCACTTAGACATAAAGTGGTTATCTCTGCTTTGCATCTTCTGTAGGCTTTGGTATAGCCCTTAGGAGAAGATTAAGACCTACTTCCTGCTAGGTAAAGATAAATGTACTTTTGACAATATTGATTGGTGCCTGTATTTTGCTTCAGGCCATTCTAAAATATCAGCATACGTCAAAGACAGAGCTTTACTCTACTGTCTCATAACCAGCATGCCACATAGACACCTCCAGGCACTGAAAAGGCATTCAAAAAATCCTCAGGCTGTGAATGTTTTAGTGTACTAAGCATCAGCTTCAACAGTATTATATATTGCTAATAACAGATTTTACAGTGTTGCACTCATTCATTCATTTATTCATTCACCATTAATTTAAAATATGGTTTGTGCTATAACCCAACTTATCCTTTGGATTTACATTGGTCTTGGCTCAATCTCCCAGTTGCTAGGGTTACAGGTTGGTGTTTCCATATCTGGCTATGATCATTTTTATTTTCGTGTGTTAAAATTTTCATTCTATGTGCATTTTTGAAGGTATAGCATGCATGGAAATATGGAAATTCCAGCGTTGTGGTCATACCGGGAGAAACAAAACTTTATGTGTGTAAATATTGCTTCTGGTAATTTAAATCTATTCATACATGCATGGTGATTATCAGGTTCAAGTTTATAATTTTATACAGAGGGAAATTATGTCAGTGAGAATAGTATTTCTACTGATATGGTCTTTTAATAGGAAAGGACATGGAAAAGTATTCCTTCTATGAACTTGGTGTTTCATCTCTTTTTGAGGTTGGTGACATAATTCTGAAAATGAAATGAGTAAGTCATCTTTCTTACCTTGGCATTCGCTCCCCATTCTAAAAGATGAGAAGTTGGCATGAGAGACCTCTGGGGTCCCTCCAAATTTAAAACCCTGCCATCTGGCAATGCTAGGCAACTGGGCAGAATCAAGATAATGAATGAAAAGTTTGGAATATCATCAGAACATGAACAAATGTAATTATAATTTTAAAATGACAGAAAGCCACAACTCTTCCTAAATAACATTAGCTCATGTGGATTGAATTTCTGTTGTCAAGCCAATAAGCAGAAAATGACAATGAAATGCTTATTTAGAAAGAATTCACAAGAGGAACATATATTCCATTTAGTATGTGGTGAGAAACCTGGTAGATTATTTTTTGTAACTGTGTAAATTATTTCCCACAGTATCTCATTCTTTACTGTGGATCTAGTCAAAGGTTAGCTAAAGGCATATGGGTATTTAGTTAGGTGCAGAGGTCATAATCCTCAAATATAGTTTCTCTTTCTGAGAAGAAATAGTATACCAAAAAGTGTGTGTGAGAGTGGATCTTCAAGGAAATTCCCTTTCTTTCAAATTAAAAAAAAATTACAATATATTTTAACCATATTCTTTCTCCTCTTCAACTACTCCCAGATCCTTCCCACCCAACTTTCATTCATCCTCTCTTCTCTCTGTCTTACTGTCCCCAAAACATTCAAGCCTCAAAAGAAAAAAAAAAAAAAAAAAACCCAAACGCAAAACAACAAGAAATAAGAAAACCAGTGAGAGAAAAACAAACAAAAGTAACCAAACCCACCTTATCCACCTTCTGAAAAACTCGGTATTATCATAAGGACGCCATGAGTGATCTATACATAGTTTCTATAGCTTCTGTACTTCATTGATGTAGAGACAGATGTCCTGACATCCCCACACCTACCACTGTGTGGCCTGAGAGCTGTACCTGCTTCCGCAGCACCTTCATCTAAAGATGGCTCTCAGAAGCTAAGATCACCATGTGACTGATCCATGGTGGGTGGGCATTGAGAAGATAGCCCGGAGACTCAGAGTGCTCAGGAAATACTAACCCCAACCTGCCTGGAGGAAAGAAATGACACCCTTCTTTTCACAGTGTGCTCAAATTAAAAAAAAAAAAAAGACAAAACAATCATTTAATTCAGCATGGTCTTTGGGCTGAACAGGAATTATTGTTTCTCCACACAAATAGAAAACTAAAACAGAGGCAGTATGATGGGATGTATACATGTTCTATATTATTGTACTAGACTGTGTGTGTGTGTGTGTGTGTGTGTGTGTGTGAGAGAGAGAGAGAGAGAGAGAGAGAGAGAGAGAGAGAGAGAGAGAGAGAGAGAGAGAGAGAGAGATGTGTATATGTGCATGTGAGTGGTGTATGTGGGTAAAGGTACATGTGCAAAAATCACAGGACAAACCTTTGGTGTTAGTATTTACTTCTCTTCCTTATTTGTCACAGGGTCTCTTTGTCACCAGCTAAAACATGGTAGCTGCCCCAGAACCTTCTACACATGTTCCTGTCTTTGCCTTCATCTTCCCATAGGACATTCTGGCTTTTAGGGTAGAGTGTCAGGGATACAAGATTAAGTTGTCATGCCGTTTGTCTAAAAATTGGTTTTAGCCTTGAGCCACTTCTTCAGATACAATGGATTTTTAATTATTATTTAACCTCATAAGTAAAAGTCCATAATCAAAGTATAAAATCACTCACACACACACACACACACACACACACACACACACACACACACACACACGCACATACACCCCTAAGCAAAAATGGAATCCCTTAATAAGTGTCTAGATACCTATATTTGAGTATACGGAATTTGGATTTTTTTGGTGGCTGAACTTTATTGCCGTAAGAACTAGGCCAAAATCAAAGATACCATTTTCCAACTAGCTACAACAAGTTTATCAATTGTGGGAGCATTTGCTTTGCAACTGTTAACTTGATCTTTCCCAAGGTCTATACAAGTGAAGAACAGAAAATGTCAGTCTTTGAATTATGCTCCACAAGAAGAACTAGGAATCACACTACAATCTCATTTGTTTGGAACGAAAAGTGTAAGATTTTCAAATGTGGCATTTGGTGGAGATGCTGGGAGATGAGTCAGCTGGTAAAGTTCTGGCCCCGTAACCATGAGGACCTGAGTCCGGTTTTGAGAACACACACAAAAATCTGGGCATGGCAGCGTACAATTGGAATCTCATGCTACTATGAAGGAAACAGCCCTTCAAGTGGGGCTCACTAGCCAGTTAGTCTACTCAGTGAGCCAAGGTCCACGTGATAGACTGTCTCAACAAGCAACTTGCATGGATGACTCTTGAGCAACCATATGCAACGGTGAACTCTGGACTCTACATGCCCCTCCCAACACACTTGTATACACATCCCTGCACATACATACCCACAAAAAAAAAAAAAAAAAAAAAAAAAAAAACCCAAAAAAACGGATATATGATGGAAATGGAAGGAAAAAAAATCAACTTCCAAAAACAAGCTTCAACTTTCAACTGACTCTATAGATAAAGATAGAGAAGAACCCCTCTTCTCTCAGATGTCCCACTGGGCAGCTCCTCACTATGAGTCAGGAAAGAGATGAGGGAAGTATGACCCTTCCTTGTGCTGCCTTGCAGTGAGCAACAGCAGCACGTCCCCATGCTCCGCTCTCTTCATTAGCTAACCTCCAATGGTGATATGTTGCTGGCGTTTCACAATGCCTGGAGTGAATTTTTACCTAGAAAAGACAGCCTCCATCGCAGTATCTCTGGAGAAGGGGGCAGAGATGAAGGCAGAAAGATGGAGACTGAACTTTTATTGCTTTTCAAAGAATAAACAACTGGCTCTTGTTTCATATTCTTCTGCCTCAGATGTGCTAGCTGCTGCAAGTTATATATAGTTCTCATAGTTTTGTTTTGTTTTTTGTTTTTTTTTTGCAGTGGAAATATGATTGAAAGAAATTGCTGGCATATTCAACCCAGCTGACCTTAAAACACTTTCACATACAATAGCCCAAAGTATCTGATGTTTGTGCTTTGGGAAATTCAATATTTTTCTTTTGTGCTCAGTTGTCTCAATGTTATTCATTTTTGTCAATATTATTTGGAAGAAAGTTCAAATCTTCAGACAGCTTTGATAGTTTAAAAAATAGTTTTATACTGAAGATAATTCTTCCAACCCATGGCATAAAGCACACTAACATTTTAAGGGTATTCATTATATGTAGGATAAAAGACACAAACTCAGAAATGAACAGCATTTAACCTGAGTCACCATGATAGAAAAATCCATAATTGAACTCTTTGACGTCCTCAGGAAGCACAGGACAGCTAGCATGGCCCCTGCAGCCTGTTCCGACTTCCATTTGTAAAATAGAAATTGTGAGAATGCAGGAGATAAAGGATACAGCTGCAGTGCCACAGCGGCAGTCAGAGGTCACCCTCCTATGAAGAGATTACGCCTGTAGCAGTGGGGATGGATTGCAGGGAGAGCATAGAGGATTCTTTCCTTAGAAACTAGTTAAGGCCTTTGGCATTTGCCCAAGAGATAGAGTGTGGAACTGAAAATGGAGTTATACCAAGAACAGGAAAAGGCTCTGACTGATGAAATTTACTCGGAGGTAGAATGAGTAAACACAGGTTAAGTGGATTAAAGGAGTTGAGGTTTAGGTTGAGCAGTGTTATTAAAGTAATGATAATGGTAATGATTATGATATCACTGAAAACCACTCATTATTGAACCGTTCAGTATAGAAGAGCCACAATAGAAGGACCAGTTTGAGTTGAAAGTACTGAATTCACATTAGCAATTGCCAGGTTACCTCTTTAGACCCAGACTCATGGCCATCATCTTTCTGTTGCCCCGCCATTGTGTTTACGCTCCTCACATTTGCTTCTCACTCACATCATTGTTGATCTTAATCAGTTCTTCAGCCTCTCCTATTACACTGGTCTTTGTTCGGCCATTACATGGAATAAGGATGACTTGCCTTCCTGTCATAATACCATTCATTCCCTGTCAAGCACATCATGAACCATTACCCAGTCAGTGAAAAGGTTGTTTAAAGATGTGTAGCTAGGGGGAGAGCCTGAGTTGGCCTTTTCTGCTCGCTCCCCCACTGCCCTCTAGGACGGCTCGGGCTGCACCACGCTCCTGCGCTGTCAGGCTAGTGTCGCTGTCCCCAGCCGCCACTATGATCATCTACCGGGACCTCATCAGCCATGACGAGCTGTTCTCCAACATCTACAAGATCCGGGAGATCGCAGACAGGCTGTGCCTGGAGGTGGAGGGCAAGATGGTTAGTAGAACAGAGGGTAACATCGATGACTCGCTCATTGGTGGAAAGGCTTCCACTGAAGGCCCGGAGGGCGAAGGTACCGAAAGCACAGTAGTCACTGGTGTTGGTATTGTCATGAACCATCACTTACAAGAAACCAGCTTCACAAAAGAGGCCTACAAAAAGTGCATCAAAGATTACATGAAATCACTCAAAGGTTAAGTTGAAGAACAGAAACCAGAAAGAGTAAAGTCTTTTATGACTGGGGCTGCAGAGCAAATTAAGCACATCCTTGCTAATTTCAATAACTACTAGGCTTTTTATTGGTGAGAACATGAACCCAGATGGTATGGTTGCTTTCTTGAACTACCGTGAAGATGGAATGATTCCCCTCATGATTTTCTTTAAGGATGGCTTACAGGTGGAAAAATGTTAACAAACTGGACCCGTTACCATGACTGGCTACTGCTTACCATCGAACAATACCAGGACTAGGACAAATGGGACTGATGTCATCTTGAGCTTTTATTTTGACTGTGATTTATTCTGAGTGGAGGCATCGTTTTTGTAAGGAAAAAAAAAAAAACATGTCTTGTAGGTTGTCTAAAAATAAAGTGCATTTAAACTGGGGGAAAAAAAGATGTCAGCTAATTTTTGTTATGTTTTGTTTTTGTTTTTGTTTTTTGTTTTTTTTTTTTTTGTTGTTGTTGTTGTTGTTCTCAATAAACTTTGAGAAGTACAATATCACATTCCAGGTAATCAGGAATCTAATCTCAGACCTTAATATGCCTCAAGTAGAAAAATAAAACAAATTTCACCTGTTTTGAACCTGTTTTCGTTATTTTCCTAAATGGTTATGCTGTTAAAATGCCTTTCTAAGGACTTATATTTATACCCATTAATCTGGCATGATCATAACCTTGGTTGAAGAAGATCTTCTTTTTAGTAGGCAGCAGTCAATGCTGAGATAACCTTATCATGACTGCCTAAAGTGGTAAGAACAATAGTGTGAGTGGCCTGGCCTAAGTGGGATATGTTTATCACTCCCAGACATATCAGGAATCCTCATGAAAGGGAAGTACAAAGAATGTAAGGGTTGGAGGGTGGGGAGATTGTTGTAAAATGTTGTCTTTTGGACATGACATGTCTATTATACTCATGAATTCACAGCAGCTACAGTTACCAAAATTAGACCAACACAGGATTAAAGTCAGTCAATTTTCCAGCATAGGTGGGAGGGTGATGGTTATGAGGCCCAAACTTTAACTGAAAAGATATTAGCAATCTGATGAAGGAAGAAAAATATTTTTTTTTGAGGGCAGGTCTATTACTAGGTTTCCAATATTCCATTGGTTGTCTCCATATCCATGTCCATATGGACAATGCTAATTGTACTTAGTGAGTTATCAAACAACAACAAGAAGACATGAATTTTGGAGAAGGAGATGATAAGGGAGGTACAGGATCATTGGAAAGGTGAAATGGGGGTGGATATGATTATATCTTACTATATTCACTTATGAAATTCAAGAGTAAACAACATAGACACATGTGAAAAATAAAACCACAGAGTTTCACACTTAATAGTTCACATATACAATGCAGTATACTAATATATTAATATATTGGATCATAGACCCCACACATTATAAGCCTGCTACCTGAGGAAAACACTCACTATCAATATTAGGCAGCTATGAACTCTGCAAGCAACAGTAAAGATTGTCCTGGCAATACATGTCACTGGAGCAATAGTGGCATATATCCTACAAGAGTAACCAAGCACATTCAGAATGCATTTCAGGCCCACTCAGTGAGATGGACCACACACTTGACATCCTTATCAGGGACAAGAACCTGTGATTAGGTAAGTCAAAGACCCTGGGAAAGAATGTACTACTACAATTCTGTTAAGCAGATATAGTGTCAAAATGATACCGAATGAATTAAGGATTTACCTATAAATCAGTGCCTCTCTCAACCCTCATCTGAGAAACTTTTTGCAGTAGATTGAAATTAACACAGGCATTATAGCTTGTTAGTGTGCAGAGAATAAGAGCCTAAGGAGTGCTCAATCCAAAATGGGCCATCGACATGACACACCCTCCCCTAAGGCTCAGAGATCCTCATGAAAGAGGAGAAGAAAGATTGTAAGAGACAGAGGTGATTGGTGACTATAAGGAGAAATGCCTTGTTTACCTGTCAAAAGAGGGCATGTATAAAGTTACAGTGGTTGTGACAATAAAAATAATATTGTTCTACTTGTAGATTTCTAGGACCCTCTGGATCCTTTTATTTTGCTGTTCTCCCATGCGTCTCTCATTTAGAGTCCCAATAGGATGCCTTCCCCTCTGTCCCATGGATACAAGGGATGGGATAAACATTGAGATGTAACAAGAATAAATTAATAAAAAAAAAAAAAAGAAAGCAAAAAAAAAAAAAAAAATAAGACCTAAGCAAGCTCAAACCAGAACAAACACCAGCCTATCGTGGTGGTGACCACAAAGTTTCACCCTGAGTTGAGAAGCATTTGACAGCTTCTATGATGGGGACAGTCAATTTTCTTTAATATATAACTTCTGGTGGTTGGTGATTCTCAAAAGCAGGTGATACACCCAATAATATATAAACAACACAAATTGGATTAGATACCTTTTTAAGGAGGAAAGGGAGAAAGAGGGAGGGAGGGAGGGAGGGAGAGAGAGAGAGAGAGAATAGGAAGTTGAAAGGTTGGGTGAAGCTGGGAAGGAAATAGACATGGCAGTAGCCACATAGGGGAAAGAGCTAAAGAATCAAATGTGTATTATGCCCAGAGACCTAGAAACAGGGCTGAGTGAAAATAGCATTCTTGAGTAATTAACACACTGAAAAAAGTCTGTTGGATTCCTTTGAACTTAATAATATAGAAAATAGTGCCCAAAATAACATCCACTCCCATGCAGCACACACAATATAATAATAAAAATGTGATTCAACTACAAAGAAAAAATATTTTAAAATATTGAAACTCACAGGAAGATTACATGTATTAGATATAGATGTATAAGTTGACAGAATTCAGAAAAAAATAAAAATATACAAAAACAATTGGAGAGAGAAAATACTTGTCTTGCAAGCATCTAGACACATGTTTGAGCCACTGAACCCATGTAAGCAAGCTGGACATCTTAGAGTGCACTTATAATTCCCAGCGCTGGGGATGAGGAGAACAAGGGAGCTCTGTAGTTTCTGAGTAGTCAGTTTACCTTACTTTGCACACATTAAGCCAAATGAGAGATCCCATCTTGTAAAATTCAGAGCAGACAGATGTAGGAGAGATGGTTCCCTCAATAAGGTTACCATTTCACAAGAATAAGGAGATATTTTTGGTAAAGTGACTTAAAGTTTAGTGTATTTTATTCAGATGTTTGAAAAAGGGAACATCATAATTCAGATTATATTTAAAATTAAAAGAAACAGGATGGCCCACCCGTAATTAGCATAAAAAGTGAGCTATCCTAAAATGAGAAGAGACCTCCCCACTCCTTATAAACCATTCTTCATGATCTGATGCACGTATTATCCTGAGTTTATTAAAAGGTTCATTGAGGAACTGTATCAAATATACACAGCCTAGTGAGGCCTCAGAGGCCTCAATCAAAAGAACAATGTCTAAGAATTTGTCCTTGTAGGGTTTTAAATGCATTTTCTATCTGCCACCTGGATCAGATAAGTTTCTATGTGAATCAGATCAAAAAGGTAATCCCAAGGAGATCTGGAATGCACAAATCTTAAGATGTATGATGGGTACATTACTCTCCCTTCTGAAAAACACACATTACAAAAACAGTTGTGGAAAGAAAGACTTGATTTTGCTTCACTGAGTGTACCGCTCATCATGGAAGCAAGAGCGGCAGGAGGCAGATCAATAAAAGCTGAATCAGTTGTTAAACTGAGTCCCAGCCCCAAGTTAGGAATGTTGCTGTCCACTGTTAAGGTGGGTGATCCATCTCGATTAATCTAATCGAAACACTCTCAAGCTTGCCTGGAAAATATTCATCATTGCAACTGGGAACTCCAAGGCCCTCTAGAAGCTCAGAGAACCTCCCCCCCCCCAGCAGAAGTCTATAAGAAAATAAGGATATCATTGTGGATGGAGGAATAGACTTTCTTCAAAAATCACAGCAAAACCAGGGAATCTTGACCAACAAGACTCAAAATCCATAAACTCTACTAAAAATAATACATTGAAATACAAAAGTATTTTAAATATCCTAGGGAAAACATCGCAGAGGAAAGAGCAAAGAACAAGTGAGAATTTCCTAAAGATGCTTTAAAAATATTAGATTCAACATAGGAAACTCCTACATACATATCAGGGCTGCTGCAATGTTCCCATGCATGCATATGGTATGTGATGGATGAACCAGGCTAGGACTACTCATCTCTTCCAATAAATAAACTATTATTATTTTTTTGTGGCAGAAACTCTAGTATGGAGAAAAGTTCATATTATCAATAGGTAAAATGCCCCTGAGACACCAGAAAGCAACACTGATCAGAGAGAGTATATGAATTATGAAATAAATAGATAATTAAAAAATGTCAAGTGTAAACTACTTTTCCAAATATGAAAAGAGCCAAGAAACTCTAAAAGCATATTCATACATATATGTTATATATAATTAATATGTTACTATATAAAGTCATGTAAAGAAATTTCATCATAATTTTCTCTATAAATGATAAAAGTTTGGCCTAATTCTATTTCTTCTTGAAAATGAAAGAAATAGGATTATTAAATGACCAAAATGAGGAGAAAATCTGCAACTGTTACAGAAATCAGGACTGTATAATTTTCGTCCATTTTCTTAAAAAAAAGTTACAGGAAAACAGGTATTTCCATGCAGTGCTGATTGGAGTTGATCCTCAGAAAATAATGTGGCACCAATTAATAGAATGCACACACTATCCATAGACACACTGGCCTACATTAAACATGTCTGTGTCCTAGAGTGCCTGTCAGAGCATATGCTGAAGCAGCCTGGAAAATCATGAAGGACTGACTTGATTAGAGAAAAAGATAAAACGAAACCCCAGTACATTAGGCTCATGGCGGATAAAGAACATTTCTCAATATATAAACGTATTCAAACCCTTGCCATTGCAAAATTGATTCCCAGCAGTTTGTTTGCAAGAAGCTCTCTAGGGATAACTGGACTTAGCCTGCATGATTTATTATTAACCTCACAGTAGTTTAATGTTATTTTGATGAACTATGGTGTGAAACTTTAGAATTCTTTATATCGTTGTTCTAAGAAATTAAGAAAAGGGACAGAGGGTGGGACCAGGAAGATAAAAGCAAGGGTATAACAATTGGGGTGTATTGTGAATAAATAATAATAAATAAAAATAAAAACGAAACGCAAAAATATAGGTAAGTCATAAAATATACTCATCATCGATGTATAAAACACAGTACAGAAAAATGAACGCTGAATACTGACAGGATAGTCTGAATATTTCGCAGCCTCACCAATATGGAGGATCCTGGTAGACCATATGTGTGTTGGGAATGGGGAGAGGAAAATTGGCACTCAAAGGGCTGGAGGGGTCAAAAACAACACAAGAAGACCTACAGAGTAATCAAATCTGTGCCCATGAGGGGTCACAGAAACTGAACGCCCAACCAAAGAGCTTACGTGGGCCAGACCTAGATCCTCTACACATATGTAGCAAATGTGCAGCTTGGTCACCATGTGGGCCCCTTAACAATAGGGGGAGGGTCTGTCTCTGACTCTGTTATCTACTGCTAGGTCACTTTCCCCTAGTTGAGCTTCCTTGTCATTCCCTGGTGGGAGAGGATGTGCTTAGTCCTACTATGACTTGAGGTACTAGTGTGGATTGGTACCAAATGGGGGCCTCCTCTTCTCTTGGAGGAAGGTGAGGGGAGAATGGGAGGAGAAGTAGGAGTGGGCTGCAATTGAGATGTAAAGGGATTAAATAAATGAATGGAGGGAGAAAAAAATTTAAAAATTGAACTAATGTATCAAAATATAATTGTTAACAAGACCTCAAACATTTCATCGAATAATATAAAATATCTGTAAATAATATATATATTTACTTAATATTGTCATTACTTAAAAGAACTTCCTATGCATTTAGAAATGCCCATTGCACATACATTATTCAATATGATAGCCATCAGTCACATACCACTGTGCATAATTTGAAATGTTGAAAATAGAACTGAGAAATGGGACACTTAATTGTAATTACTTTCAATGCTAAGATCCCTAAGCAAATGTGCATGCTGTAGACATTCCCTTGGATTGATAATTTTATTCTTTATATAAGTGATGCCAGTAAAATCCAGATAAATTTTAGCAAAACTAGCATTTAAACTACAATATAAGTTTTTCCACCAGTACAGAATAACTTTTAATGCAATGACAACATTGAAGTTCTGAATGACCAAGGAAAGATAAGAAATACAAACCAGAAAAACACAAAAAGTCAAAAAGTAAACATTAACTTTAATAATGCACATAAAAGTGAAAAAGTAAAATTATAATTTAAACCCTTAATACAAAGGGAGTGATGTGCATATTCATTTTAATAGACAGTTTATCAGTGGGCTTATGAAAGCAAATAAAGGCATATTATGTTTCCCAGAATATCTTTCCAAACTTAAAAGTAAGTACTTATCAAAAGCTAATAAATATGGTTGGGCAACACAAAAAAATTGAGAAAAAAGCAAAAACAATGACAGCAGTATAAATAATCCTATCACAGACACACAAGAGAAGATATGAGTTTAAAAAGTTAACAATCAGATGAAAGTGCTCCATTTTTCAGAATATAGGCAACTAATTATACACTTTCACACTCACACACCACATGCATATAATTTTATGTATCATTAATAGGTACATAGGTACTCAATGTAAATATCTAAAAGCATAAGGAATTATAACAAAATAGCACTTGCGTATTTTATGTTATTTCTTCAGGATACATTAGAATTAGTGAACCAAGACTATATTGGGAATGGATGAGTCGATTACATACTATATGCCACCAGTTTCATTTCAGAATCTGGAAGGTATCTTTTCAATAAACCTTTGATTTGTTCATTGTAGTTCCCACCAATCCTTCCACAGTGCTTGTTTAAACAATACATGACTAATACATGTGTGTATACCATTTCTTTTTCAAGTAGACACAGCATATTTTAATATATTGAAAATCCTTAACTGCTTGGAAATTAAGGCAATAATACATAATTACTGAGTCAAATCAGACATCAAAATGGAAATTATAGTGTCAGAATCAGATCAGGAGGGAAACATGTCTAGAATTTGTTCTATCAGTTTTTTTTTCCCAGAACTGTCAGGTTGATTGACATATCCAAACCTCGATTTCAACAGGTGCTACATGTCACTGTTAAACCACAGCATCAATATTGATTAAATCAATCATATTCAAATTAATTACAAGGTGAACTATTTTATGCACATTTTCAAAACAGTGAAATGTATTTAAAATATTTTAAGTCAGACTCTTGTCTGCCTTTTCTCTTCAAGTGCCGATGTAAAACAAGTGTATTTGATACCATACCTATTACAAATATAATAGACATCTGAAGGAGAGCATTTATTTAGTTATATGTCCCTGTAGGCAGACTGTCCTGCTCCACCGGTCCTCATTCAAGCTTTAGTTGTAATCAAAATAAAATAAAATAAAACAAGATATTTCATAATTCCCTAACTTCCAAAGAGTCTATTTATGCCTAGAATCAACTCATCATATCTTCTTTGATAGGAGAACGAAAATAATTAATATTGTGACAGGAGTCTGAAGAGAATATGGAGTTTGTCCTTTTCATTTGAAAATAGAATACAAAACTGTCTGTAATTTACATAATGTTTTTCCAAACTTTTGATTATAGGCATTTGAAAACATAATTTAACAAGAATAGTACAAACCACTGTATCAGTGTTATTTAGCTTCCATAAATAGAACTAATTTGTCTGTTCTTTTCATGGTCCAGCACATTTGTATTTTAAAACAAACCAAATGTAGCACACCATTTACCTTTAAATATTTCAGAAAATATGTTGAATATAGGCTATTTATAACATAATAATCCAGGTATAAGGTGAATAAATTATAATTTAAAAGAAGAAAAAAGGAAAATCTAAAGAATAACACAATAAATGTTAAATCCTAAACTAGAAATTTATGTATACATTCTTAATTTTATGTACCTGAATTGCTAATTTGTTTGTATACATGCAAGTACACATGCAGGCATGTACACTTGATATTGCCATAATGCTTCCCCTAACAATGAATTGTTTTTGTTTGTTTGTTTTTCGAGACAGGGTTTCTGTGTAATAACCCTGGCTGTCATGGACTCACTTTGTAGACCACGCTGGCCTCGAACTCATGGAAATCTGCCTGCCTCTGCCTCTCAAGTGCTGTGATTAAAGGTGTGTGCCACCATGCCCAGCTCTAACAATGAATTCTTAAAGTTTAAGTCAAGCAGTGAATAAAATAATTTTTCATTGGTGGTGGTAGCATGCCATGGGTAAAAGACATCTAAATTTATCGTGTAACTACATTAAATTATGGATTGTAGGCTCCTTGTCTTTCTTTGGGTGCTTGTGGTTAATGTTTTAAAATTTCTGGCCATTAAAGTACTTAGCGAATATTTTCCACCGAGGGCGTTGATGAGTATCTGATGTATTGCAGCCCACCGCATCTCCACCGTGTCAAATCCTGTAATCACTAATAGTACCTAAAGAGTTAGGGTTCCAACAGAACATCAGTCACAAGGACCAGCTGGAACGCTGAATTTGGGGTCCTGGTTCACTGCATGTTCTACCACACCCTTGAATTAGCTCATGTCAGAGGGAAACAATTCCAACTTGCCAATGAGTAAGAGTCCTGTGTGCAGGGGTCCCGCTCAAACTAAGGCACCAGCCAAGGACAATACAGGCAGTAAACTTTAAACCCCTACCCAGATCTAGCCAATGGTCAGAACATTCTCCACAGTTGAGTGGAGAGTGGGATATGACTTTCACACATACTCTGGTGCCTCACATTTGACCATGTCCCCTGGAGGGGGAGACCAGGTGGCATTCAGAGGAAGGACAGCAGGTTGCCAAGAAGAGACTTGATACCCTATGAGCATATACAGGGGGAGGTAATCCCCCTCAGGAACAGTCATAGGGGAGGGGAATAATGGGAAAATGGGAGGGAGGGAAGAATGGGAGGATACAAGGGATGGGATAACCATTGAGATGTAACAAGAATAAATTAATAAAAAAAAAAAAAGATTCCTGTGTCAAATCCTTGGCCATCACTTGTTGTATTTGTGACACTAAGAGAGACATGTTACCCTTTGACACTAAAGTTTTCTCTTCTGTAAAATGAAGCTTACATACATAACTACCTTACAGGTTTACTAAACACATATGAACTATGTGAAAAACGTATTCAGTATATCAGTGTTGACTTTGGTTTTTGTGGTCTTGGGGGCACAATCTCTTTGTCCTCATAGACTCAGCTTGTTATCTTTCTCATTGGCTGTACATTGTACATTAGTGGGATCTTCCAAGGTTTTTATTAGAAAACTGGCTTATTGTTGAAAACAGTATCTTTTCTGTCTTTTCTGTTGGTCTTAGGTCCAACAATATGGAAGTGATAACCCCCCCTAAAAAAACCATAACCAAAAACAAACAAACAAAAAAAACAAAACAAAAACCAAGCCTGGCTTCTCCATGAACAGGTGGATCTACCAAGACAGTAGGTGACGCTCTAACTTACCTGGAGCAGCCTGCTGTATGACCATCTTGAGGATAACGCAGTCTGTTGGACACAAGATTGCTTCAATGGGCCCAGTGAACCCATAAACATGAAAATACAGAATCTACTTAAATCTACTTAAAGTCAACTCAATGCTATAGTAAAGGTAGCTTTTAATTTAACTTCTACTCCTCAATATTTTCAGGTACTTTTGCCCAGGGTCTCAGGATAGAGTCTTCTGCAGATAGCCTCTAGAAGGCTGAAGAAAACTCTGTGGCCAGATTCTCAGCCTAGCCTCCTGGAGAAAGGAACCCACATTATGCCTCATTCATTAAGAATTCAGAAATAACAAAAGAACATTACTATTAATTACTAAATATTTTTGGAGGGTTGATAATAACTTTTGCAGAAACTCATAATGGTCTTCTTTTATAGTTTGATTCAACACCTCCAAAAAAAAAGAGGAAAAAAATATACACAACAAATTAATGTAATAGTATATGTGTTTTCAAAATAGAAATATATTTGGTATGGCATAAATCATCTTTCAGTCAGTTTAACAAATAACTAATATGATTAGCTAACAATTAAGAAAAGATTATTTTAAAGGATTTAATCAAGGATGAATTAAACATTGTTTGAAAATGTGGCTATAAAGTGTATCATAAATGAAGTGTGTGTTAGAGGAAGCTGTTTTAACTCTCACAAAGTGTGAAAATGGTTAGACCCACAGATTGGTGTTTCACAGTCCATTTTGAGGTCAAATATATCAAGACCTGAGACCTTGTACTTGGACCCATCTCTTCATAGATTTTGTCACTACCACTGCAGATACCTTCTACAACTTTGAGAGTCATTCCAGATGAAGAAAATTCATGTTTCTTAATGCTTTCTATACAGTTTTACTATTTCTAACTTCATATGCTTAAAAATAAATGAACTGAACTGAAATTTGCCTTATACATTGGTAAATTAGAATCAGAATGTTTTGTGCCCAAGTATGTGGGTAGACTTGATATTGTTACACAATCTTGTCAACAGATTTCATACTTAATAGTCACAAAATCCAAATCACAAAAATCCACAAAAGTAATTTGTTAGTTTTTAATAATTATAGGATTTTGTATTTGGCTGTATTCATAACATCTTTGGTCACATTTAGCCCATGGGCTTCAGGCTGAACATGTCTGATAGATATTCTTTCTCCCCTTTTTAAATTTTCTTTCTTTGTTTTTGTTTGTTTGTTTGTTTTTGGAGACAGGGCATCACTGTGTAAAAGTCCTGGCTATCCTGAACTCCCTTTTGTAGACCAGGCTGGCCTCAAACTCACAGCAATCTGCCTGCCTTTGCCTTCTCTTATAGATAGAACTTTATATAGAACTAGGGGACTTGCTCTTAGTCACCCTTCATTTTCCTTACTAATTCGATAGGCTTAAAAGCTCCTACTGTGTAAAAATGTTGTACACCACTCCACTGGTTGACATGCATATTCTAAGCAATGGCACCATTCATCTTCTTCTTTGATGCTGATAGCCACGTTTTTCAATCCTGGGACTTAAAAGCCTCCTGAACTTGGCGTATTTTAATCACTCACATTATCTTTTTTCATCAACCATCATGACTGTCCAAGCTAAGAATGCATTACATCTTGACAACTCTAGAGACCCATTGGTCTCTGCACCTACAAAGCCCTGTAATCCAGTCTTAAAATGGCAGCCAGAATGGCCTTGTCAAAAATATACTTATGACATCAACTCACGTTCTCGACCTTGCCAGAAACACTGGCAGTTTGTCATTCTCTTTGATATAATTTTAATGCATGGTCACCCATCTGCTCACCACTCCACATCCTCCATTTTTGTCTTCCTCTCTCAAAAACAGCGACATAATTGTTCATTGCTCTCTCAAACATAAAATCTCACATGATTTTTTCTCTATCTGGAATTCTGGAATTTCCATCTTCCACTAATGTTATGTAGTTTTTATCCAATTAGAGGACAGTGACAGAATCATCTTCTCTAGCAAGCCTGGTCTCACATTTGTGACCTAAAGAAACAGTTAGTATATACAACTATTATATGTGTTGTGGCAATTTTATATCCATCTGTAACTTTTAAAAATACCCTCAAAGTAAGAGTTATTTTTCTTTGTTCCTGTTTACTTTCATGTTCTCAAAGGATAGACCTGCAACTTTCATAGGAAATATAATAAATATGTGTTAATAAAGTTAATGAAAAAAAGTGAATGTGAAGATCTTCACCAAGAAGCATTTGCTTTGATTCTGAGAAGAGTTTGGATAACGGACATGTAAGGATGCAAAGTATCAAACTAACGCCTTAGGTCAAATACACATGGATAAGCTCAGTCTATATGATAATAAATATGAGGGGGTGCAAAGGTTTTAAAAGGAAGACTTAGACACTATATTTTTCATATAATACATGCTAAGCAAATAAAATAAAACTGTTACTAAACTGTTAAAGAGCTATTTCAGAGAATTGTATTGGCAACATCGGTAAATGATGCCAACAGTCAAATGCCCAGAACATGGAATAGAAAATACGTGTTTTTTTTTTTTTTTAAGACTTTGTTGTTGAAATTCGCAGGACAACTCCTTTCACTGTATACAAGGTATCTCTTTTATTAAATATTCACCATGATAACAACAGCAGACTTTGCTGATGTCAAAATTAAAGATTTTGACACATTGCTGATTGCTAATTTCAATCCAATACACCTGTCAGTCTTGACTAAAGCCTGCAGTGGATAACCGTTCAGTCTTATGATAGAATCATCAATCATTTTTTATGTTCCATAAAGATCTATAAGAATTTTAAATGAAAATACTCAGATTTATTTTTGCTGTAGGAATTCAACAATTGACTGCCAACACTGTATTATTTCAACTTCCATAAGATTAGAAGAACTAATCATGCTCTCAGTGAAACAAAATAGACCAGGTCTTATGGACTTAAGAGTTTCACATTTAACATTAGTCATAGTCAAGTTGATCTTAATACTTTTTCCCTTTTTGTGAGTATAAATAATATAAATCAATGTTTGAATTTTTCAACAATATTTCACTTTAGAGTAATTTCTTTATGTGTGGAATTTTAAATGAATTAGGAATGTTTCTACTTCTTTTTCTGTTTATCTCAGTAACTTGGTATAAAATCACCATGTTCAGATATTGCCAAAACTCAAGATAGAAAACCAGATGGGAAGAAACAAAACCATGACCTCTATTGAACTGTCTAGGGCTGTCAATGTAAAACATTTACAATGTGCAAGGGTAGGAAACATCAGAATTTTTACACTGTGAAAACAAATTTTCTAGAATTAGAAGGTAAAGAAAGTTGAATAGGAAAAAAAATCACAGAACACTCAAAAGAGGACATGTCAATTTAAGTTTAATAATAAAATATCAGATGATAAAGAAGCAACCTAAATCCTAAAAGCCAGAACACATTAGTGTTGAATTTTAAAGTTTCATCAAGTTTGTATCAGGATTATAAGAGAGAAGCAAGAGAAATTATCCCCATACCAAAACTAAATATAGATGTAGCATATATACATATAGATCCATATGCTAACAACTGGGCACACAAATCACCATCATCATCTTTATCATTGAATGAGTTTAGACAGGGATGGAGCTAAATGGGTCAGCTCAGTGCATGCAGATCTTGTGCAAAGTTCTGGATTTAATCCTCTCAACTAAAACCAAGAAAGTTTATTAGTTACATCATTTAGTTTTATAAAATATATTCCAGTGTTTCATTTGCTCACTGGAAATGGCTCAAGAAATGGCAGAACTTATGTTTTCAGTTTATCAGCAAAACTGCTGAATACACCTATGATCATTTTTTTTAACTAAGAATACAGAGATTAGTTACCTTGAGAAAGGGTTTATATCTTAATAACATTTAGTGGAAAGTGACATATTCCAAGAATTGTTTCCATCAGTGGCTAAAGTTAAGTGAGAATGCATATCCTGCATCTTCATGCCCCTTTCTTTCTGGAACAATGCCTTGGAACTCTGGGAAAGCATGGGAGTAGAATGCTTAACTTTTTTTGAGAGAAGAAGCAGAGTGTATTCTTGCTGAATGTAAAAGATTTAGAGTAAAACAGAAAATTCAAGCTGGGCCATTTATCAGAGGGCCCAAGAAAAGACAATAAATGGACACAGTTTTGTGGTTGTTGCTGGTGGTGGCGGCAGCAGTATTTTAAGTTGGTCAAACTAAGCTCGATAAAGGCAAAGTTGAGGGGTGGCTAGGAAATCTCAGAAATACAGGCGATTGCACATTCAGTGTGCTTTCAGGACAAGTGTCTGTAATTGTGACCCAGTAAGAGCCTTTAACAGTACCACATCAAGATGTATTGATTTGTTTGTATTCAGAAACTCTGGGCAGCATCTGAAGACTCATGAATGTTAACAGATGCATGTGTGAAGCAGGATGAGGAACAGAGGAAAAACAGGAAGTTAAAACTGGGAAAACCATGTCATAATGACCCACACATTGCTAGAATGGCTCTGTTTGAGCTTCAGCGTCCTATTACCAAGCCCACAGAAAACCTGATCATGTAAGGCACAATCTACGAGTGAAATTGTTCAGTGCTCAAACTGTGGAAAGACATTTTTTCTAAGATCATCAAAGCATGATTCCATGAATGCAATTTTGTGGTAAGCTTAATAAGAAGGCACTTAGAGATTTTTCTCTCTAGGCTCGTTTTCCAGGGAAGCTTAAGGTTCATGACCTCCAAGCAATTCATTTTGAACATTGCTGATATCAAACAAGCCTTTTGACAAATTGTAGCTATAACAATGTCACTTCTGCAGTGTCTGACAACTGTTCAGACTGCCAGCTGAACATGGAGCTCTGAGACTTAGCAAAACCAAATTGAATTCAATGCCCGGCCAACTGAGAAAGAAGCTGAGAATGCTACGTACCACAAGGGAAAGCTGTTCCCTTATCTCTTTAGAGAAGGGGAAGCCAGGTGGGTCTTTACAGTCAAGAAAGAAAATTTATATACATGTTGTGTTCTAACTGAACTTATTTTAAAAGATATAAGGAATAATATGGAATCCCAATATTAACACATTGTAAAAATGTAGTACAATATTATAATCAGGATGTCACAATGTGTAGAATGTATCCAAGCTGCCCTTTCATACACATCAGATACTTCCAATTTTCAATTGTTTTAAACCTGTGACTAGTTTTTATGTCTGTCTACATTTGAGTCTCTCGAGAATGGTACATAAGTAGTGTAAAATAGCTAATAATGTTACATTGGCTTTTAAAGTTCAACACAATTATCTGTAAATATATGTAAAATTATTGAATATATCATTAATTCCTTCTTTTTTTCCCGAGTGGCATTTCACAGTCTAGGTATCTCACCATGTGTTTATTTATTGTCACTTGAAGAACAACCAAGTGACTTCCAAATGCTCATTAGTGCTATAAAAATTTATTAGGTCCTGTGTGACTATGTGTCTATAATTCTGGAGGAAATATTTAAAAGTGCAATGGCTAGCCTATACAGCATTTCAAAGTCTATTGGAAAGCTGCATCCAAACTGGTGCTTCCATTGTGTAGCCATAGCAGCAATGTTCAGAGATATTGTCTTCTTGGTACTATTAGCATTGGATATTGTCCCTGTGTCCTCTCATTTTTCTTTTTCTTTTTTTTTTTTTTTTTATAAATGTATCTATCCTGTCAATTATAGCTAATGATGGCTTTCATCAACATTTCTTATTGGCTAATAATATTGGATATGTTTATAGATGGCCATGTGGCTTTTATAAAAGACTTTGCAGAAGTATTTCCTGATGGCTTTTGTCTGTTTTTCAGTGGACTTGAAATGCTGCAATCCAAGATCTGTTTATACATACCATAGACTAGTCTATTGTTACATGGTTTTCAAATCCTTTCTTCTAATTTTTACCTTGTTGTCCCATACTCTGATTAATAGGACCTCTGTCAGGAATAAAGTTTCTATTCTGATGAGACTCCATTGATCGTATTCACTCCTTCTACATGGCATAACTCTGTGAACATTAAGAATACATTGGTGAATGCCAGAATCCAAGGATTTCTTGTGTGTTTTCCTAAAACCGTCGTTCAGTCTGGTAGTGTTCTGCACTGTTATCTGTGTTCTCATTCTTTGGCCAACTGTCCTCACTACTGTAGTTCAGGAATAAGATTCAATATTAAGAGGAAGACTCTCTTCTAAATTTAAAGATTGTTGTAGCTTTTCTACAGTCCAACTTCATTTTTAATTAAGAGTATCCACAAAAATCATAAGACTTTTATAAAAATGGCTATTGATTTAAAGACTTGAAATGCTTCCTCTGTGGTTACGCAAGACATCTAGTACATAGATTTATATAGTATAGAGATAGTATGCATATCATAGTCTTTTAAATTATCAAATCTTTTATTTCTACCATTGGGACTATGTCATTTTAGCTTGTAGAATATAAATCATTTTTATTTTATCTATTAATTATTTTGGGGGGTAATTTAAAATGTTGTGGTATTTAAATTCTTTTGTGTTTCTTAGTATCATAGTCAATGTGTGTGTACATTCACACACACATACCTCTCTCTCTCTGTCTCTCTCTGTCTGTCTGTCTCTCTCTCTCTCTCTCTCTCTCTCTCTCTCTCTCTCTCTCTCTCTCTCTCTCTCTCTCTCTCTCTCTGTGTGTGTGTGTGTAAATCAAAGTTCCCTTAGAAAATACAGTATGTACATTGGAGTAGGGCCATCTATTGGAGCATGTGCAGTCTCACAAGGGCCATGTTTCCTGATTAAATATTTCTCTCCCTCCATAGATGAACTCTAACAGCAGCTACTTAAGCTGTTTAAGGCATGCATATGATCAAGCCATATGAAACCCCAGTCTGGAAGGTTCAGTAAGACTTGATTCTAGGAAAGAAGTGATTGAAGTTAGTGTTTTTTAAAATGTATTCACCTTAATCCCAATTGTAGCTCCCTGTCTCTTCTCCTCCTTATCCCATCTCCTTTCCTTATTCCCCCATCTCCTAGTCCTCAGAAAGGGGAGCCCTCTTCTCCTATCATCTGAAGCCAGCCTATCAAGTCTCATCTGGACTGCCTGCAACCT
Source organism: Acomys russatus (assembly GCF_903995435.1). Lineage (NCBI taxonomy): Eukaryota > Metazoa > Chordata > Mammalia > Rodentia > Muridae > Acomys > Acomys russatus. The sequence continues at coordinate 67,249,410 of NC_067139.1, forward strand.
ATTCCTCTGTGGACTGGCAAGGCTGCCCTGCAACAGGGAATTGATCAGTAATTACACACGAGAGTCCACATCAGAGACAGCCTCTGCTCCCCATATTATGAGACCCACAAGGAGACTGTGCTTCCTATCGATAACATCTGAGCAGGGAGGCTAGGTCCTCACCATGCATGGCCCGTGGTTGGTGGACCATTCTCTGCAGCTCGCCCAAGGGCAGTTTTGTTGGCTCCATTGGTCTCCTTGAGGAGGTCCTGTCCCTTCAGGTCATTTTATCCCCCAACTGTTCCCTAAGACTTCCTCTACTTCACCTCAAAGTTTGGCTGTGAGCCACAGCATCTGCTGTGACCTTCCATTGGGTGGAGCCTTTCAGAGGACTTCTATGGTAGAGGTCCCATCCTATTCCTTCTCTTTAGCCACTTCAGACGTCTATTCTATTTGTCTTCCTGAATGAGAATTGAGCATTCTCTTTAGGGTCCCCCTTGTAATTTGTCTTCTTTAAGTCTGTGTATTGTAGTGTGGCTATCCTGTATTATGTGGTTAATATGTGCTTATAAGTAAGTATATACCATGAGTGTCTTTATGAGTTTGGGTTACCTCACTAAACATGATCTTTTCTAATTCCATCAATTTGCCTGCAAATTTCATGACTTTTTTGTTTTTAATAGCTGGGTAGTATTCCATTGTGAAAATCTACCACAGTTTCTTTATCCATTCATTGGTTGAGGGACATCTAGGTTGTTTCAAGATTCTAGCTATGATGAATAAAGCTGCTATGAACATAGTTGAACAAAGGTCCTTGTTGTATGGTGGAGCAACTAGCATATCTACCAAGGATGATATAGCCTATAAGTATAAATTAAAAAGTAAATAACTAAATTATATATATGAAAATTGGTAATATCTTAATTATAATTAAGGTTCAGGTAGCTAACTAAATACAAGCCATAATCTTCAAATAAATTTATGTTAACTGATCATTTTAACATTAATTCACACCATGTAGGATACCAAATATATAATATTGAAAATTCTGGAAAGTTTTGGATTTTGTAATATCTAAAAGTGAAAACTTTATTATAGTATATTAAAAAATCGAGGTGGATACAAAATTAACTTAAAAAATCAGTAGCCCTCCTTTATAAAAACAATAAATGGACCAAAAAAGAAATTAGGGAAACAACACCCTTCACAATAGCCACAAATAATATAATACATCTTGATGTAACTCTAACCATGCAAGAGAAAGAGCTGTATGACAAGAACTTCAAGTCTCTGAAGACAGAAACTGAAGAAGATATCAGAAGATGGAAAGATGTCCCATGCTAACGGATCAGTAGGATTAACATTGTAAAAATGGGCATCTTACCAAAACCAATCTATAGAGTCAATGCAATCTCCATCAAACTTCTAACACAATTCTAGATCAATTATATTCAAAATGCATGGTTTTTGCATAAAAACAGACAGGTAGATCGATGGAATCAAATTGAAGATCCAAATATAAATTCACATGCTTATAGAAACTTGATTTTTGACAAAGAAGCCAAAGCCATTCAATGGAAAAGATAGCATCTTCAACAAATGGTACTGGTCCAACAGCATGTCCATATATAGAGAAATACAAATAGATTTATTTCAATTTCAATTTCCCTTCACAAAACTCAATCCCAAGTGGATCACAGACCTCAACATAAAACCAGATTCACTAAATGCAATAGAAGAGAAAGTGAGGAATAGCCTTGAATTCATTGGTACAAGTGACCACTTCCTGAACAGAACACCAAGACTCAGGCACTAAGATCCACAATTAAATATTGGGACCTCCTAAAACTGAAATGCTTCTGTAAGGCAAAGTTACTCTCTAGTTCAGCTTGAAATTAGACATGGTGATACTCCAGATAAAGAAAATGTGGTACATTTACACGACGGAATACTAGTCAGCTATTAAAAACAAGGTCATTATGCAATTTACAGGCAAATGGGTAGAACTATAAAATATTATCCTGATTGAGGTAACCCAGACTTAGAAAGACATACATGGCATATACTCACTTATAAGTGGATATCAGCCATATAGTACAGGATAACCAGGCTACAATCTATAGACCCAAAGATGCCAAGTAACAAAGAGGGTCAAAGAAAGGATGCTTGACTCTCATTCACAAGAAGAGATAAAATTGACATTGAAAGGAGATCGAGGGAGGAAACTGGTGGGAGAAAATGTTGGTGAAGGTAGTGGGTGCAGTAGTTATATATAGGGAGAGCAGGGCAAGGGGAGGGCTGAGAGAGCAAACAGAAATCAGTGTGTACAAGGATTATATTTCAGAAAAGCTGGATATCTTGGACTGGTAACGCTCCCTGAAGTTTATGGAGGGGACTTTAACTGAGACTCCTAGCAGCAGGAGATATGAAGTCTAAAATGGCCACTTTCTGTACCCTGGTGGGATTGCCGGTGGAAGGAGGGGGTCACCAAATCACCCAAAAATCCTTTGACCTAAAATTTGTCCTGCCTGCAAGAAGTGTATGCATAAAGATGGAGCAGACATTGAGGGAATGGTCATCCAATGACTGGCCCAAATTGAGACTCAGCCCACAGGAATAATCTGAGCCCTGTCATTATTAATAATACTCTGCTATGATTGCAGACAGGAGCTTAGCATAACTGTCTTCTGACAGACTTCACCCAAAAGCTGATGGAAACATGCAGAGATCCATATCTAAGCAATAGGCAGAGTTCTGAGTCTTGAGGAATAGTAAAGGGAAGGACTGAGGGAGCCAGGGGGAGGGTTCAAGGCTACCACAAGATCCTACAGAATAAACTGGCCTGGGCCCATCAGGGATGACAGGGAGTGAACAAAAAAGCAAAAAATCAGCAACACCAAATATTTTGAAGAGTACCATATGCAAGCATGCACACATGTACACACAATTAGACCAAGCAATTGTACCATATACCTTCAAGGTAAATATCAGCCACTTATCAAAGAAGTAAATGTGTCACATCAACTGTAATTCTCTCAAAGATGCTGAAAATAGGTTTGAAAGGAACCTATGGCACAGACAATGAGTGTAGGAGCATGTTGGCACACACAATGAATGTAACAGTAGAAAAATGTTAAAATTCCAGGGTGTTGCTTCCCTTTTGAAGGTAAAGGACAGCACTGAAGCCCTCCCTAAGAATACTGCTGCAAAAATTCATGTAGCTAGCATCGGTGGTAGGAAAGGTGAGTTTACAGTAAATGAGATTACTATCAGGGTGATAATTGAAGGGAATTCATTTTGAATGATCATTTCATCAACATCTGCCATATACTATTTAAAAAATGTCAAAATATAGACAAAATTAGAAAAGCATAAATAGAACCTTCAAGGAAAACAGGGCCACGGGAAATAAATTGATGTGAGTTGTTCTAGCAATGCTTAAAAGCAGATGCCAGTACAACACTGGTTATTAAAAGCCATTACTTCTTTTGAATTACTAAATAAGCTTCTCATTTTCAAATATGTATGCTACACATCAGCTGTAAAATCATTATTATGATAACTCTGGTTAAAATGATTATATTGAAGTAAAGTGTTTTTCATTCACTGTTTGCACATTCAGAAAAGATGAAAAGACAAAGGTATATATCACACGAAATTTCTTAAAGAGAAAAATTGAAAAGCTAGAAGAAATGAATATTTTAATTCATAACAAATACCCATGAATGTAATCTATATTATTGCACTTCCCACTAAATTAAATATTTTATCTCATACCAAGAAAACAAATTTGAATGTAATAGAGCAAGAGACATGTTATTAAATAGAAAAACTCAAATCAACTCTCCCACTAGATTTTTAAAATCTCCCACAGACATTAGAAGTTAAATTCTCCTTTTTACATGTTAGATTTTCTCATATATATTAGAAAATAAATTCTCATTTTACATGGTGCAAGTGGTTTGCTAATTTTTAAGCAGATCAAAGAATAAGTAGACTTGACCCATCCTGATGTCTCATTGTACTTCGCTCTTTTTCTTATCCCTTTTTCCATGTCATAGTGGCCTTCGAGGTGGATGGTGATAAGGGTAGAATCACAAAGTGAAGTCTCCAAATGCTAGGTTGACAAACTGAAGTAAATTAAAGAAAGAGCTGCTTGCCCACTCTCTCATCTTTGGACTAGATTGAAGCTGAGAGATAAAAAACCAGCAGGAATGAAGAAAGTCCATCCTCCTATAAAGTATTTATATGAATAAGTAGGCAGTATAGGAAGAGATACTGAGGTCAATCAGCCTTCGCAAGGTATCTGGTATTGCTAATGTCACCAAATGAGAATCTGTAGCTGAGGAAGTCTGAATGAATATATATGTATGTATGTGTGTGTGTGTGTGTATATATATACATATACATACATACGTACATATATATATACACACACACATATATATATATATATATATATATATATATATATATATATATATATATGAAAGATGTTTCTGATGACCAATCTCACAAATTTCACAAGTGTTTTTTGAAGGGAGACAAGCCTACTACATGCACAGATGCACCAAACATCAGAGAGACTATCAATCACCGAAGCAATAGCAGGTCATCTCGGCCTATAAACTTCTAAGTTGATGTCACTGGCCCTTTGCAAACTATCTTTTGTTCACTGTTTGATACACACTAATTAGAGTAGGGTCTGAAATAGGGTAAGCACTCATGGAATATCTGTTGACTGAAAGAAGACATCCTACAAAGTGAGGCATCCTGCCAGACTTTAGGCTACCTCTCCCCTCCTCATGACATCTATTCCATGGCCATTCTGTGAAAGTGTCGTTATTATCTTGTAGCCTGGAGGAATCTATATTCTTCCACATACATCTCATTGCCCAAAATCCCTATCACTAGTTAACAGAATGCCCAACAAATTATATAACCTGGTCTACTCCTCTGTTCTTTCAACAGTGAAGTGGCACAAATACCACCACAAACCAACAACAAAATAAAAGGACCTAACAGTCACTGGTTGTTAATCTCTGTCAACATCAATGGTATCAACTCTCCAATAAAAAGACACAGACTAACAGAATGGAAACATAAACAAGACAGAATATTCTGCTGCATACAAGAAAGCTACCTCAAACTCAAAGATAAATATTACTTGAGAGTAAAGGGCTGGACAGATGTTTTCCAAGCAAATAGAAACAAGAAGCAAGCTGGAATAGCCATTCTAATATTTAATTAAATAGATTTCAACCAAAATTAATCAAAAGAGATGAGGAAGGACACTTCATGCTCATCAAATGGAAATTCAACAAAAATGACTTTGCAATTCTGAACATCTATGCCCCAAAATACAAGGGCATCCACATTTGTAAAAGATACATTAATAAAGCTTAACTACACACCAGTACCCATACATTAATAGAGGGAGACTTCAACACCCTTCGCTCACCAAAGGATATGTCAATGAAACAGAAGTTAAATTGAGAAATAATGACACTAACATATGTCATGAATCAAATGGATCTAACAGATATCTACAAAAATTTTCACCCAACACAAAAGATTATACCTTCTTAGCACCTCATGAAACCTTTTCCAAAACTGACCATATAGTAAGTCACAAAGCAAGCCTCAACAGATACAAGAAGATTGAAATAATACCTTGTATCCCATCAGACCACCATGGACTAAAGCTGGCCTTCAACAACAACAGAACTAATAAAAAGCTACACACGCGTGGAAACAGATCAGCTCTCTATTCAATGACAACTGGGTCAGGGAAGAAAGAAAAGAAAGAAATTAGGGACGTCCTAAAATTAAATGAAAATGAAGGTCCATTATACCCAAACTTATGGGACACAATGAAAGCAGTTCTAAGAGGAAAGTTTATAGCACTACGTGCCTTCATAAAGAGATTAGAAACATCCAATACAAGCAACATAATGACACATCTGGAAGCCCTAGGAAAAAAAACAATCAGACATACCCAAGAGGAGTAGATGGCTGGAAGTAATCAAACTCAGGGCTGCAATCAATAAATAAGAAGCAAAGAGAATAATTCAAAGAATCAGTGAAACCAAGAGCTGGTTCTTTGAGAAAATTAACAAGGTAGACAAACCCTTAGCCAAACCAACTAAAAGGCAAAGAGATACTATTTAAATCAACAAAATAGGGAATGAAAAGGGACACATAACAGCAGATAGTGAGGAAATCTGAAGAATCATTAGGTCTTACTTCAAAAGCCTATACTACACAAAATTTGAAAATCTAAGTGAAATGGACAATTTTCTTGATAGATTCCTATTACCAAAATTGAATCAAGATCAGGTAAACAAATTAAATAGTCCTATGTCTCATGTGGAAATAAAAGCAGTCATCAAAAGTCTCCAAACCAAAAAAAAGCCAAGGTCCAGATGGTTTCAGTGCAGAATTTTACCAGACCTTCAAAGACGACTGATACTAATACTCTTCAAACTATATCACAAAATAGAAACAGAAGGAACATTAGCAAACTCATCCTATGAGGCCACAGTCATCTTGATATCTAAACCACACAAAGATCCAACAAACAAAGACTATTTCGCACCAATTTCCCTTATGGACATTGAGGTAAATATACTAAATAAAATACTTCCACACTGAACCCAAGAACACATAAAAATATCATTCACCGTAACCAAATAGGCTTCATACCAGGCATTCAAAGATGGTCCAATATACAGAAATCCTTCAATGTAATCCACCGTATAAACAAACTGAAAGAAAAACCAAATGATCATCTCCTTAATTGCTCATAAAGTATTTGAAAAAATCTAACACCCATTCATGTTTAAAGTCTTGGAGAGACCATGGATACAAAGTCCATACATAAACATAGTAAAAGCACTGTATAGCAAGCAAATAGCCAACATAAATTAAACGGAGAGAAACGCAAAGAAATTACACAAAAATCAGGGAATAGATGAGGTTGCCCAATCTCTCCATATCTCTTCAACATAGTACTTAAAACTCTAGCTAGATCAATAAAACAAGAAAAAGAGATCAAAGGGATCCACATGGAAAGGAAGAAGTCAAAGCATTGCTATTCACATGATATAATAGTACACATAAGTGACCCTCTAAATTTAACCAGAGAACACCTACAGCTGTAAAACACCTTCACCAAAGTGTCCAGATACAAGATTAATTGAAAATTAATTCAGTAGCCCTTCTGTTTACAAATGACAATCATGCTGAGAAAGGAATTAGGGGAAACTACACCCTTCACAATAGCTACAAATAATATAAAGAATCTTGATATAACTCTAACAAAGCAAGTGAAAGACTTATATGAAATAAACTTTAAGTCTTTGAACAAATACATTAAAAAAGCTATCAGAAGATGGAAAGATCTCCCATGGGTTGGAAGGATCAATATAGTAAAAATCTCACCAAAAGCAATCTACAGATTAAATTCAATCTCTATCAAAACACCTACATAATTCTTTAAAGAGCTTGAAAGATCAATTTTTAACTGCATATGGAAAAACAAAGATCCCAGAATAGCTAAAAGGACCCTGTACAATAAAAGATCTTTCGGAGGAATCTCCATCCCTGATCTAAAGCTGTACTATAGAGCAACAGTAATTAAAGCAACATGGCACAGGCACAGCAATAGGCTGGTTGATGAATGGAATCAAATCAAAGATACAGAAAAAAAAAAAAAAACACATACCTATGGACACTTGATTTTTGACAAAAAGCCGAAACCATACAATGGAAAAAAAGATAGTGTTTTCAAAAATGGTTCTGGTTTAAATGGACTTCTACATGCAGAAAAATACAAATATTTATCACTGTGCACAAAACTAAATTTGAAGTAGATTAGAGACCTCAACACAAAATGAGAGACACTCAATCTGTTAGAAGAAACAGTGGGGAAGAGCCTAGAATTCATTGGCACAGGAAACAACTTCCTGAACAGAACACCATCAGCTCAGTCTCTAAGATCAACCATTAATAAATGGGACCTCATGAAACTGAATAGCTTCTGTAATGCAGAGGACACTGTCAACAGAACAAATGACAGCCAAAAGACTGGGAAAAAACCTCACCAACCCTGCAAAGGGGTAATATCCAAAACACATAAAGAACTCAAGAAATTAAATACCTCCAAACCAAATTATCCAATTAAAAAATGGGGTACAGAGCTAAACAGAGAATCGAAACGGAGAAACATCACGTGCCTGAGAAGCACTTAAAGAAATTATCAGTACTTTTAGTTATCAGGAAAATATAAATAAAAATGACACTGAGATTCCATCTTACACTTACCAGAACAGCTAATATCAGTAATTCAAGTACCAGCACATGTTAGTGAACGTTATGGAGAAAGGGGAACACACTTCCATGGCTGGTGGAAGTGCAAACTAGTACAACTACTTTGGAAATACGATCTCTTTTCTAGGAGGCAAAAATATGGACACCTGATGACTCTTTACATAGAGCTGAAGTATTACTTAAAGCTAACAGTGTTTTAAGTAAAATAATTTAAATTAATAATTTATTAATTTAAGAATAATAATTCTACTTGTAAGCTCTTATTAGGAAAGGGATATGTGTACATGAGACATACATGAGAAAAAATCTCCTCAGAAGTCAATAGATACAAGGCTATTTTTGACTGAGAGTCAACTGAAGCACACAAAATCAAATTAAGCTGTGACCTAAGATAGGATGGCAAAGAATACTTAAAAAGTACTGGTATCCACTAATGAAATCCCCAATGCTGTGTGTGTTTTATGTGTTAAATTTAACTGGTATATGGGAGAAAAGATATGAGGAATGAAGAAGAAAGAGGAAATATAAATAAATCAGAGAAAATAAAATGTATTAAATGATAGAACTACAAATGTGTCAGTAGAAAAAGCAAACTTTATGAATAAGTAGATTAAGTGGAAGACGGGTTCAAGGACAAGCTGGTAAATACTGTCGATTGTTAATATTCAGCCAGCTGTCAGGATTATGCTTGCATGAAACAAACCTCTCCACTGTCTTCATATAAAAACATAGCTTGCTATGAATTTAAGACAATGTCAGCCTCAATTCAATTAAGGCTGTTAATTCAATTAAGTTCTTTCTGACACCTGTGGTTTGAATTCAAAGCACGACCCATTACACTACCATTTGTGGAGGAGGAGCCCGGCTGAGTACTCCACATCCATCATCTCAGTGGTTCTCGACCTTCCTAACGCCATGAGCCTTGTCACTGTCATCTCTTCAACTCCTCAATATGCAGATATTGAATCCCATTCTTGGTGTGTTTACTTGTCACTACCATTGAACAGTACACAGCAAGTTCCAGCTAATTTACTGTTTTGAACTTGCATTCTATTATACTGGAAAGAAACACAATAAAACTGTATATATATATATATATATATATATATATATATATATATATATCAGTGGTTCTTAACCTTACTAATGTTGTAACCCCTTTCATACAGTCGCTCATGCTGTAGTTACCCCAACCACAAAATAATTTTCATTGTTACTTCATAACTGGAATTTTGCTACTGTTATGCATTATAATGTAAATATTTTTTGAAGTTAGAAGTTTGCCAAAGAGGTTGTAGCCCACAGGGTTAGAACCACTGATATATGTGGACTATGTATATATAATCTTGCATCTCTTTTCGTTTGATTTTTTTCTTCCTAAGGAAATCTCAAGCAACTAAAAAAAAAAAAAAAAAAAAAAAAAAAATCCAACCTCTACCTGAATTTTATTCATGTGCTCTCTTATGAAGAGTTCCCTGAATAGCTCTATGAACTTAGACTGTTAAAAATTCATCGATGAAACAATAGCCTTGAGCATGAATTTATAGTTATTTGACAATAGACTGAGAGTAGCACAGAGGTGATGCCACATGGTAATAAACACAGTACCAAAACAGTTAACTTCCAGGACCCAAGACCCAGTCCCAGGCTGCTACCTTCAAGATCCACAGCCTGGAAAGTTCACAAAAATCAGTATTTTTAACATAAAAAAGGATATTACCGTGGTGTTAAAAATCTGCTGTTACCCATTTTCCCTTTGTAGATTACTGCAGCCCATAAAATTTAAGATAGAGAATTTTCCTTCTTACATCTTTGTTCCTTACTGGCTATCTGTAGATTAAAATATTTATAAAGACTATTTATTGAGGATGCATATTTTAAAAATTGTTTAGCTTTAATGGCTACTTTGACATGAAATTTCAACTTTGTATACTGCCAACAAGCATCATGTGTTAAGAAAATCATTATTTTTTAAAATGTAGTCTGAATTCAAGCTGTAGAATTATTTTTGTGAAAAGAAACAGGATGATTCACAGTTGTAATCCTAAACATCATTATGGGACAAACCAAATCAACAAAGGCCATCCTGGGATATCAACTTCTGAAGGGACTAGCACTTTCTGAAGGAAGCATACACATCATCTGACATTCTCCCCTTTAAGGACTCATTATTCCTTCTTATTTTTTAGACATGTTCTTCACAAACACATACTGTGTCTATGACTAGAATGGGACTGAGAACACAGGAGAACTTGTAGTTCTGGAGAACATGTTCTGTGTGAAGAGCTATACTGAAGATGGTCTGTCCTCAGCCAGCAAATTACACTTGTGAACATTTGGAAAAAGATCGATATTAAGTCAGAAAAACAAAGGATCTGAAGGCAACATAGATGTTCATCTTGATTGTCAGGTTTCCTCTACGGTTCCATACTTGAAGAAACAGAGGAGGCTCTGGAAATGTTTTTGCAGCCACAGCCCCCTGGGTTCTACCATTAGAATCAATTTCTGTGACATGCCATTAAAAAGGCACTTCATGAGCCTGGGCCATAGGATTCTGCTCCAGTGATTGCCACTGGAGGCCTAAAGAGTCCACCCTATTCCCTCATTATGAGAAGACTCTAAATACCACTACCACTAATTTTTAATTACTCATTTCCACAATCTTACAGAGAACACACATATTTCTGTCATATTTTATTTAACTAAAGATTTATGTGTAAAAGTGTTTTGTCTCCATGTATGTTTGTGTAACCGGTATGTACCTGGTATGCACAGAGTGAGAAGGCACTGCTAGATTGTTGTGTAGTTCTCCCGAGAATAAAAGAGTTGATCCGACAGGGGAGCTCCTTAAAACATAAAGTAAATAACTCAAAAATGTGCTTAGGATATCCCTGAAACTGAGCAGGTTCACTAGGCCCCTTCCTCCTGAAAATAAACAATACATATTGTTAAGAGTTACATTCAGACAAGACAAGCTGCAAAGAAGATTCTTAGAAGCACCATGCTATAGAGAAGATTGAGACCAGCCAAGCTGCCTGGAAACCAACCAACCAACCAACCAACCAACAACAAAAACAACAGCAACAAAACACTAGAGGAAACTGCTGACCCATCCAAAGAGAGTCTCTCAACATAGACCTAATATCCAAGACTGGCCTTGAATTGAAATCCTCCAGCACAACCCTTCATAGTTCTTGGATTTGTAGGCATGCACCACATATGCATATTCATCTCATCTAAACATTGTTGGTGTAATATGAAATTTAAATTCACTATCAAGACTCTTTTCAGAATTCACTAAAATTTTCCAGCACTCTTCTTCTGAAGTATACACTGGGATATGTGTGGTCATGTGCCTATGGGCAGATAAAGCCTCATCCCACCTTTTTTCCAACCTCCATATCTATTCTCCCAATTATGCCTTAAGGGTATCCTGAGTTCTTCTGTTTCTTCTGGGCCAAGGTGCCCTATTAAGAACCCCAAATAATACTCCACTTACTATTACAACAGGAAACACTGCAGGTTTAGGGAGTTTTTGCAAATTGTCTCCCATTTTAAAATCCTTTATACACTTCAGCAATCAGGCCATTGTTCTTAAAACCACCATTTGGATCCACGGCTAGATATCTTATGGGCATACTACCCCCATCCCAGAGGGAAATTAGCTCAGGAACCTGCACTATGGAAAGGATTTGTAAAAGCCACAAGACCCACCCACATTTACTCAGAACCAGTTATTCCCATCCAAAAGAACACCAATGTAAACCCAACATTTTTTTCATCTTTTCATAGCTTACTATATCAGATAATCTTCATGTGAAATAATTTTACGGTTTGGAAAAATATAGAATAAAAGAATATTTAACCAGCGTACAACTGTGAGATACCACTGGTTATTTTTATGTTCTGGGTCTACAGTTCCCCATACCAAAGAGGAGAATCCATCTGTTCTGAGTGGCCATGCCAACAGGATGGATTATCATTGGAGAGTTGTAAAAGCTTCAAATCTCCTTCAGATAACTGCCCATGTCTCATGCAAAGATGTAACTAGAGTCCTCTTTGCTAATACAGAAAGGGATAATTGACTTACAGGAGCCTCACTGGGAGCAGAAGGGATGAAGGATGACTGAACACAGGAGCTTTATCATCCTGTGGGTTCCAAAGGCACAGTAGCTTTTGCAAGGAGAAAGTAATATGGCCTTTCCAGGGCCAAACATCCCAATTACCTTGAATCATGGTCTGAATCACAGGCCCTGACTTTAGGTAACTAGAATTGTCAGGGTTGCAAGGTGTCTTCCAAAGTATTTCTTTGTGTGAGTTGTAAAAAACAAAGCAAATTTTGATATTTGAGAGTGACAATTGCAAAGTGCAATGAATAAAAATTTTATCTTCCAGGCAGGAATTTTCCAAGGACAAAATTGCATCATGTTATCAAAATGTCTTGTCCATGGCAGATCTCCTGAGAAAATGTCTCCAAAATAATGAGACAAAAGGAACCCAAATATTTAAATATTTAATATCTCTCTCTGTAGTTCATTATTGATACTTACACCAATACATTAATTAACATGCATTGAAAAACTAAAGAATCTTGGGCTGTGGAGAAGGATCCAAGTGTAAAATATTTGCTGCACATCATAGTTAGCTTGGTTATAAGCGTGATAGGTCTTCAAAGAAGGAACCTACACTGAATTGCCTCTATCAGATAATCTATGCACATATCTATGGGGTCATTAAAAAAACCTGCTTATTGGTTTGAGGACTCAGCTCACTGCAGCACAACCATTGCTACTGGATAAAGAAACTTGGGCTGCCAAAGAAAGGTGGCAGAAAGAAAGCCTAACAGCAAGCCAGTCACCAGCGTTCCCTTGTGGGATCTGATTTCATGTTCCGTTCCTGCTTCCTCCCTTGAGGTCTTGTCTTGTCTTAGTTGTCTGCATGATGGATTATAAACCATAAGAAGAAACCAACCTACTTCTCCTCAAGTTGCATTTTGATCATAGTGTTTATCACAGCAAACTAGGATGCTGTGACTTTTACGTTTGAATCTCTAGCATCCACAGAAAGCCAAATGCAGTTTGAATGCATTTGTAATCCCACTATGTCTACTGTAAGATAGGAAGCAGATAAAGGAGGATTTCTGGAAGCTTGTGGGCCAGCCAACTTGACACAAACACCAGAATACAGCCAGAGAGACCCTGTCTCTGATAGAGTAGAGACATAATTTTAACACATAAAGGAGTGCCATGTGTGTGACTGCACCCTCATACACAACTGTGTATGCATACATACATTGTGGATATATAGAATTTACACACATCATATGCACATGTATTTACTCACAGTATATACACATCACACATACAAATTATAGAATAAAATTAAATATTTTTAAAAGAAAGTAAGAATTTTCATTTTTTTCTTTTTAAGTGAGGAAAGCAGAGTTCTGATATTTCTCTATTACCTTTCTTTCTTATTCCTTTCTTTTCTGTTCTTGTGTTAATCAGGTTAATTGTTAATCTGTCTTTTCCCAGTGTCCTCTCTGAGATCTCAGGAAAGCTTTCTGGAGATTTCTTCCCTAGAACTTCAGTTATTTCTGTCCCACCTTTTAGCTAAAATTGTAGACTCAACAGGCATGTGTTTGTTTTCCATAGGCAGAGAACTCTTCTAACAAAAGCCCATCACTTACTACAATAAACTGAAGATAGAAGGAATTTTGTTGTCTTCCAGGATAGCTAATTTAATACATCTAGTTATGGTGTGACAGGGATGTAGAGGGTAGTGATAATTCATCGACTGCACAACACATTGTATGTGCTAATGGGGATAGATCCAGGTATTCTGAGGCATGCAAGGGACATTGTAAAAAAAATCAGTTTTCATAATCTTTTCCTCCATATTCATCATCAGAAAAATATGATTTAAGGAAAAGTCATTTATCCATGCCCAAATGCATTAATGCAAGACAGCCAAACTTAAAAATATATCTTTATAACAAAAACCAACTCAACCAACAGAAGTAAGTTGACAAGTATAAAAGGTTTTCAGTGGGTTTAATCTCCATGAAGTATTTATTGCTGTTGTGTGAAGCCAAAACATTATTTAGATAAATGCCTTTGTTGTCTATGTGGATTTTGAAAAACAGAATCTGATGGCTTTATATTTTCTTTCTAGCTAAACTTTTTTTTTATTTACAAACAAGCCAGTAGTGCCAGCTTGATGGCTCTTTTCAGATATGCTGACAGTTATGAACCCTTGAAAGCCACAATATTAAAATGATAGTCTACTCCTAAAGTCATGGGATTTTTGTCTTAGTTCATTTTAAGTCAAGTGACCAACATATGCGTTACACCTGTTAGGCTTTATTTGCTAATGACATGTACAGGAAAAAATCCACTCATTCCATTTATGATGATTTCTCTATTGAGCATTGTGCTGGGTTCTGTCAACTCAGTAGTAAAGAAGCTCAGAATAGCTCCTATCATCATATAGCTGATGGCTCAAGAGGAAGACAGCCTTTTAATAAATATCATAGTAAAATACACTGTGCCCTCTGGTAGGAGAAGCACACGGAACTAGAAACGGATACTGAAACAGACACCCGGGACATGAGTAAGGTGTCTTGGACATGCGAGTATGTGGGAGGAAAGAAAATTAAGAAATTGTAAAGGGTTGGCTCTCCCCCATAAGTGGGGTCTCAGGTTGGGCCAGGCACGTGACTGTGTGTACATGCATGTGTGCGTATGTGCACTCACACATGTGCACTTGTGTGTATTTTAGCAATAAAGATTTGTAGCCAAATTTCAAGGCTATCTGAGGAACACAGAGCCCTGGATACAGCTAGGGATGTGTCTAGTCAGGCAGAGAAGTTTAGTATCTTTCAGTCACCCAAGAACCCACTTATGATTGTGGACAGCTCCAACATCAGTTCTCAAATCAGTGTTAGCCAACCCAGAATAAAATTGCTCACTGACTCAGCTTGTGTCAATTATGTTTCTTTCTAAAAAAAAAGAAAGGCCATTTGCCCTTAGTAGCAGAAAGTTGCCCAAAGGACATAAACAGTAGAATGGACAGACAGAGAAGAAAGGGAATGAGAGTCCCAGGTAGCAGGGAGAATCTCAAATAACACTTCTCCACTTCAAGCCCCTATGTAACACTCACTATAGTAAAAGAAGGGAACTCGTGTGTGTGTGTGTGTGTGTGTGTGTGTGTGTGTGTGTGTGTGTATTGACAATCCAGATCTCACTGAAGGTAATTCTTGCTAGTTTATAGAGGTAGACATGGGGGATGGGAGGAAGGAAAGCTATATGTCTTAAAGAATAGAATGGATCTACACATTCTTCATTACAGTTCAGTGACTTCATAGGGTCATCCTGTCAAACCTCAGGAACAAAGAGTGTGAAGTATCTCTCTGTGTGTGTGTGTGTGTGTGTGTGTGTGTGTGTGTGTGTGTGTGTGTGTTCCATCACTTTCAAGTGCTCATTGTCATAGATATGTTGATAGCCTTGACGCAAATCTCCATTTTCCAATATGGACCTATTTATCTCTATCCTTAAATGTTCATTTCTGTGGTCCCACAGGTGTGGTGCTGTGATTTCAACCCCATCCCTTTGGCTCAAAGGCATGGGTAATAATTGAAGTTTCCTGAGACATGAAGTATTATGGAAAGAAGCAAATTTCCGTGGCAGCAAGTGTACCATCTTATTAGTTGTTCAGAAGGCTGAAGAGAGTGGACCAATACATCTCTCCACTACTATTGCTTCCCTCAAGAGGCTACTATGCCACTCCAGGAATTCTGGGAAAGGAGATATGAAGTGCAACAGCAGGATGTAGTACCTTTGGGTGGAGGTGTGGATGGGGGGGTCAGAGAGACAGAAACATGGAATAATGAATGAAAGCACATCATTTTTTAAAATTAGAATTTTGAAGGTTATCATATTTCCTAGGAAGGACAACATGATCATTACTGTTTGCCCTTTTAAATGAGACTTTTAAATGATTATTTGCAAATAATCTCTCTCTCCAAAAAAATGTAAAAAAAAGAACACAAATAGCAGTGTATTTAGATATTGCTTTTCCATTTAATATCATTTAGTTTCTAATTTAAAATGCATTTATTATTGGCTTGAAGATCACTTCTAGGCCAAAAGTTTAGAAAGATATAAAACATAAATATTCTTACAATGAGAATGCCTATTAAATACTAATTAAAAAAAAAAGACTGAACATGAAGAAAAGTTTAAAATACCCACCACAATGATTCTGAAATGCAGATCATATGGATGGTGTGGTAGCACCAATTTCAATAAGGTGAAAATGGAGTACTAAGAGCAAAATAAATAGTTTGGTCATTTAAAAATATACAAAAAGTCTCTTCTTGGTAGCCTGCTATCCTTCCTCTGAGTGCCGCCAGGCCTCCCCATGCAGGGGACGTGGTCAAATATGGAGAACCAGAGTGTGTGTGAAAGTCAGACCCCACTCTCCACTCAACTGTAGATAGCAGGCTACCAAGAGACTTGATACCCTATGAGCATATAGGGGGAGGAGGTCCCCCTCAGTCACAGTATAGGGGAGGGGAGTAAGGGGAAAATGAGAAGGAGGGAGAAATGGGAAGATAGAAGGGATGGGATAACAATTAAGATGTAATATGAATAAATTAATAAAATATATTTAAAAAATAAAAAATAATATATACAACAAATTTTAGAAAATTAAAAGGTAAAAATATAGCTGAATTTCAATAATTAGTGAAATGGCTAGCATGCTAAAAGAGCTTGGTCATCATATTCCATACTATACACTTACAAAAGCTCAATTAAAACATTGTATTATGTGTTAACATAAGCATTGCAAATATAAAGATGAGGGGACCACCATAAGTCCTCTATTCAGATTTCCAAATATTTTCATATAAAAGCCTGAATAATACCACATGGAACATGATTATTTCCTTTGCCAGGACATAAGTGACTCACAGCATTGCCAGGAAGATGGCTGGTAGAGTTTTTTTTACTTTGCTCCTAAAATTCATAGTTACAGCTCAGCAATATTCAACAAACCTTATAAAGTATTTACTAAAAGAAATTTTTATTATTATACAGTGAGCTTATTCCAATTATGTCTTCTAAGATTTCTGAAAGATGACTTTTATAGTCAATACATACAAGGGCTGGTGAGTAATGACAAGATTACATTCAGTGTTTACATTTACCAAAAGATTAATTTCCAGCCATAAAATTCCCAGATTCTAGAGACCATGACTTCTCCCTTCACTCTGTGTTAAAAGTTGCCCATATCCATACCTGAGTATCTTTCACTTCTTTCACTGGTATTTTGCCTTAAGGGAAGCTTGGCTCTCATTAAGAAAGAAAGTTCAACTTTACAAGTCATGTCAATCTCTATCCCTTCTAGAAAACTCATAGTCCAACTTCCCTCAAATAAAATAAAGACCACACCGTGACAGTCTTTCTGCTGTAAGTTTAGCTTATGAGACTACATTTCAAAATAAACTTTAAACGTTTTTCTTAATCTCTCTATCTCTACATTCATATAGGCCTCAGACTTCACCAGACAAATCTGTGCAGTGGAACGTGGTTAACATAGAAAGTAGCACCTGGTCAAACTACAGAGAATAAGTGTCAATGAATTACTCATCTACAAACGGGACATCTATATCACTATCTCAAGGTTTGGGGACCATTGTAGAAGAGGGAACAGAAAGACTGTAGGACCCAGAGGTGGGGAGAACTGGAGAACACAGTGTCTTCTACACATGACAGGTTTTCTGACATCATGAATAAATAACAGCTGTAGTTGCTGGCACAAGTACATCCATGAGTCTTTGGGGATGATGAATTAGACTCCTTGGTTGGTCCTTAAGAAGTAGTAGAATAGAGGGCATGAAGTTGGGAAGAAACAGGGAAGGGAAGGGAGGGATATAGAAGTCAGTGGGGGAAATGGAGGGTGTCCGTCAATATTATCACTGTATGAAATTCTCAAATGAAAGATAAAATTAGCTAGCCCTATTTTAAAAAGCTTTGAGGATATCTTGTTATAAAATACTTCATCTTGTTTCAATTAAACATGGTATACTTGTGCTCATGTACCCCCAGTCATATTGGTAAACGCAGGACAAGAGGTATGTATGTTTTGATTTGATTTTCTCGTGACGACAACTGAGACCTGGGTTTTCTCCATGCTGCCAAGAACTCTCAGCTAAAAGTGCATATTTTAAAATATAAACATAAAATTTTAGTGTAACTATGTTAACATTCTTGGGTTCAAACCTGTAGTGAATGTTGAAATATTACTTTAATTTTTTTAAAGTCCTTATATTTCATATCCATAGTAGTAACATATATATTTTTAACTAAGTAAATGATAACTGAAAATAGAACATAAGAGTTACATTTGCTTCCATAGAATACCAAAGCTGGAAGGGATACGGGAAACTTATTACCGTGCCCACAAAGCCTGGGTTGTTCCTCTAGGTGAGTTGTTCCTATAGATGTAGTTTCTAGTGACTGTAAAATCCCTTAGAAAAATAATTTAAATTTCACTTGACACAGAGTTGTACATGTGATGGGGTACAATGAGAGGGCTGCACTTTTATTATATAGATAATGGAAAAGCTGCAGTACACCGGGAAGGATATGACTTAGTAAAAATGGAGCATGCCTAACTGAAATAAGTGGGAGGTTTCAGAGAGCATGGACTGCTGCAGAAGTGAGAAAATACAGTCCACATGGAATGGGAGTAGGATACAGGGAAAGTAGTTGAGATCTGTACAATAGAGCCTTAGCTAAATAAAATGCAAATGTGCCATTAAGTAGGGCTCTGGACAACAGAATGTCATCAAATCAAGTGAGACTCCATATAGAACTTTTATTACAAATCTAATAGAAAGATAAAAAAAACCTTACAAAATGTTTACCAATCATAAGACTTTGAAGTAAATCCATCTATAAACATGTTAAAATTATAGCCTTTAGTATTTTCAGTAATTGCCATGTAAATTTGATTTTTAACTCCTCAATAGGGGCAAAACTTTTGGGTTAGAATATTCCATTAGAGTGTGCTCCTTAAAATGGCATGAATGGAATGTCTTTTACAATTTAAATTGGTCTTTTCTTGTCATCTGTATGTCTCATCATATTCCTATCCTATTGCTCCTTAATCAAGTACAAATAGATCATACTCATCTCAGTCAAATGCATCCCTAGAGGAAGCAGTTGAAACTAAATTCTTAAGATGAAAGGCTTCAATAAGCCCTAACAATGACTCTAAATCTGACAACTAATTCTTCCTTTAATACACGAATTCAGAATTAGAAGACAGTTCTGGCTTTGTTTTAGTTCAGGCAATCTTCTACCCAGCCTTGAACTTGAGCAGAGACACATTCATGCTCTTGGGAGGAAACTGTTTAAGACTTCCTGCCATCATATTTTACCTCACTGCTCATGTCTGCATACTCCCTTGCCCACAGCTTGTCAATGTTCTCTTATTCTGAATACTGATGGGTTGCTTCATATTCACAGACAACATTTAGACATTATTTTTAAATTGAAATAAGTGAAGTTTCTAACATCTTTTTCTCTTCTTCCCACCCTCTCTGAAATTACCGTTATTTTAGGAGTTGAAAAGCTAGGCAATCATAACTGGACCGGAAGGATTGCAGTGAGAGTTGTGATCACTTTACATTTTCTTTCTTCTGCCTAGAATCTTAGAATTGTGTTACTGTAACTTCAGCCATGGAACTGAGTGACACTGGGAAAGAAGGAGAAGTGAATGTTTCAGAGATAGATCTTGTTCATATTTATCTCCAAGTAGTTTTCTTTCTGGAGCTGAGGAACTAAGGATATCATCACTATTCTTTCAAAAGAAAGAGTGAGCCATGGCATTCTGTTCTCTGCTGAGGGTTTCCATAAACTGAGTTCCTTCTGCTTTCTCAGTCCTTTGATTTAAATGTTCTCTCTCTCACCACTATTCTCTCAAAACTAGCCCCATGTATCTACATGAAAAAAAAAGAATTTTGTTAGAGAAACCACAGAGTATGTACATCTTAAGGAAATATTCAAAGTGGGGTTTATATATACGGTAAATGTGTTATAATTTTCAAAATTTGCTCAAAATATTGTTTGATGCATTTTCTTCAGTTGAATGAAGTTTCAAAAAGCCCATTAGAGTGCTGTGGTTTATAATTAATGAAATTGAATCACATCCATTTAAATTTAAAATACATGTTTTCAAAACCTTGAGGCATATAAAAATAACATAGCTATTTAAGAAAAATTAAAAATAAATTAGCGAGTTTTTGTGAAGCAAAGGAAAAAGTATGAATAAAACATTCTTGTTCTTTCCTGGCAGTAAATGTGCAGAATTGGCAGTCCTATCTTCTCTATAGAGAGTTTTCGTAGCTTGGGGTGAATGTTCCAGAAATAAAACTGAGAAGTCAAAGGCTTGAAGCAATAAAGGGGCATGGACAGAGACCATGAGATCAGCATAAAAGAACGCTGATTTGGAGAAGCAAAGAGTAACGTGCAACTATACAAATATTCATAGGTACAACAAAGGTGATAGAAAGTTCAACATACACACAAGAATTGGAAACAATTACTTAAAATTCTAGATTTTAAAGTTGATGGAAAAAATTAAAAGGCAATCTTAATTTAAATAATTAGGGGAAAGAGAGAAAGAGAAAATCACAAAGCTGTTAGAATCCTCAATGAGATGATAAACGTGGAGGCCTGTGCTCTTGTCCCCAGGTACCTGAACTAGCTCACAACCTTCTACAGGCTGGCAGGTTTAAGGTCATAGGAAACCTTAGGAAGGAAAACCAAGGCAACCTGAAGAAAGCAGAGGAATTCATCAACATTGTGATGTAATAAACTTCTCAAGTTCATGAAAAGCATACACAGCCAACCTAGCCGACTCTGGAGAACAGGAGGAAGGAAAGACAGGCCCTAGCCAAAGCCACACTGAAAATCTACAGAAAATGGGTTGAGAGCATCGTGCTATGACATGCATCAAGCTATCTAAAGGTTCAAAATTCAGCAGCAGTAATATGCACATAGAATCCTGTTGGGTTTGTTGTTGTTGTTGTTGGTTTGTTTGGCTTTTTATTAATGGTAGGTATATGAGATTAAGAAACAAGTCACATTTGCTCATCTAGTTTATTGAAATTAAAAGACAGGATATTTTTGTATGATTATATCTTACCATTTGATACTCACAAACAGTTAGATATTACAATTTTCTACACTCACAGGCATGTATGTAAAGTTCCAATAGCTTTCATTTATATTCAATAAAATCCTGGATACTTAGGACACCAATAGACCCCTCTATATTGAAAAGGCTATAATCTTTAGCACCAGATTTTTAAAAATCTAACTTTGGTGACCTCCTTTTTTCTGATGAAACCCATGTTTTAGCCTAAGTGTTCATAAATCATCATGCAAAAATCAGTTCATATATCAAGAAAACTTGCCCCACAGGCAACATCGGTAGCTTCTACTCCATTATCTCACTTCCTTTACAGAAAAAAAAAAAAAAAAAAACAACAACATTTGTCATATCCACAGCCTGAATCCTCAGTGGTCTTCGCATTTTGGTAAACCACCATGGATCCAGTTTTTAAAATGATCTTGGCTCCAGGAATTGCATCTAAATATTTGTTGGGAAATGGCATTTTATATCGACCTTACAGGCATAACATGCCCCAAAACATCTAGGCACAAACTATCCTAGTTCATAAGAAACTGAATTTCCACAGAAAGATCCTGAGTTGTAAACAATGTTCCTTCTATTGAGATATTAAATTTGATGCAAGCAGTAATAGCAAAGCTGCATGGCTTCATCTTCACAGAGCTTATACAACTTGGTGAAGAAAACAAAACCAAACAAAAACCTGCAGTATTCCGTATAATGTCCAAGCCAATTATGTTTAGTTTGTTAGTATCTGTAGTGTTAGACTATGTTTAGGCAAAGTTAGCACATCGTAACCATATAACCAATAGAGTGTGGGTTTAGATAATGCAATGCAAAGTGGAATTTTAATAGTTAAAAAGGATAGCCACAATTGCTGCTTCAAACCATATGGAAAAAACAACACGTAATAAGTTATATACTATAAATAATTATATATACAGATGTACCTCAAGTTATGAACCTTGCTGAGGATGGCCTCTCAATAAACCCATCATAAAATGAAAATTTTATGAATCAGAAATATATTTAATACACACAATTTACCATCATCAGAGCTTAGTGCACAGTATAATATGGACACATGGCATACTGCAGCTTACTCTCACCATCTTGTGGTTGACTTGGAACTGAGGCTCAATCATCGTGCTGCCTGGCATGATGAGTCACTTAGTTCCCCAAATAACTAAGGAGGTAGGTGACAGAGTTAGGATTTTTTGCATGTAGTATACTTGGTGCCCAACATCCTGAAAGGACCTGGAAAATTAGATATCCCCAAGCGCCTTGTGTTTTTCTTGGTTCTTGTTAGAGAATTTCATCTGACTTCTTAACATTTTGAAATCACCCCCACGCCCACCCTCACCCTCACTGCCACTGGAACAAACCTGTCTTCCTCTAATGCAGACTTTGCTTCCATAGTCAGTGTACAGGAGGCTGATTTTAATTGCCTACTCTGATATTTATATGGAACTATATCATTCTCTGGGATAAGGTTTGAGCTAATTTACTCAATAAGAAGGGGCATTTGCTACCATAGTCAAATGAAAGTTAAGTAATTAATATAGGATATGAGAATTTACACATAAATTCACAAGTCTTCATTGGGCATCCCTTGATCATCTTGGGTTTGGAGAAGGCACAGTTCATTGCCTCTGGCATTACTGACTAAAGTTAGGTTTGGCTGTAGAGTCCTTGTCATGTCCCTAAGCAACTCCCATTAATCACTCAACATGATCATGAGGAATGAAACACATGTTCTCTGCCAGTGAATGGACGGCTGGAAGTTATTCAGGTCTTGATTCCAGTAACTAAGATTCTGCTATCTGGTAATGAGAGGAAATATATATGGAATGAACATTATACCAGTAAGTATAGGACCAGGAAAGGAAAGAGCCATCATCTTAGAAATGGACTTTATATGGCAAGTGCTGTCCGGAGGAGCACTGTGAGCTAGGATGGGCAGACCTGTGTCCCTCAGGCAAATGGAAGTCCTGCATCACTGTTAAGCTATTGTTTCACTTAATAAGCAAACAAGGGCATAGTTTACACTGGTTACATTAGAAGATTAGTTAGAGTCTTGCAACACGCTGAGACATGGCAAGACAATGATGGAGAAGTATTGATGGCAACAATGGGTTAAATGACAATAACTAGAGTGGGGTGAACGGCTGTTAGGCTTAATTTCCTGCAGGGCAGTGGTGAGCACTAGATGTAAGAACATAGAAGGTAATCAATTACTGCCATCATAGAAGAGGAAACAAGAACAAAGCCTATGCAATCCTGGCTGACAATATTTGAGGGCTTTCCAAAGCAAGCATTAAAGGCACTTTACTTCCATTAATTAATTTGGCATTCACAGAGTAGTGTGAGGTGGATGAGATCTTCATTATCCCCAATCTACAAAATAGGAACCTGGGGCATGGTGGCAGAGGTAGATGCTCCGAGATCTACACATCCAATGTGCTATTAAATTAGGATTTGGTCCTAATTCAATCTAGCTATATAGTTATATAGGACACATGTGCATCTTATAATGTAGCTCATTAATCAGCAGCACATGAAACTTTGTCCAAAAGGCCTCCTGAGTCTGAAACACGTGGACATAGAGACAAGACATGTCAGCTTCCTGATATCTCTGGAATTTGGGGAGCGGTACACTCAGGCATTCAACACACTGCTCAGTTCATTTATTCTCAGAGCTAGTGCTGGAAGTTGGAAAGGTTAGGCAGATTTCAAATAAAATAGAGTCAATATCAACAGCTATTTTAGTAGAGATTACGAGCTTTTCTGCTTCTTTGTTGAGTCTGGGTGCCAAAGGACTTCCTGGTACAGAGCCTCAGTGAGACCACAAGAAGAAATGAGTTGGTGGGTCATGTGTCTGGAGATAAAGACAGCCTGTCTGCACATAGTATGTTGGTTGAAATGTCAGTAGGAGGGGAGCTTGCCAGAGCCATTCCCAGAAAACACCCAATGGAAAAACTTCAGGGTTTCTTTACTAGAGAAATCAAATAGAATGGTAAACGCAGAAACAGGAAGATGAAGCCATTAAAAAGAAATAGCTTTCCCCAATCAGGCAGGCTTACCTTCTTCTAGGCCCATATATAAATGCCTCTTTTAGGGGCTAAAGTGAAACTGAATAATTAAGGAAAAGAGAATTTCTAGAAAGATTGGATCAAAGAGTGACTAGCCCCAGAGGCAAATGAAAAAGGGATTACTGAACTTGTAAATTTATTCATTGAATTTCTGAGAGAAAATAGTATCCAAAAATGTGGGAGGGAGGAATTTTTTTTTTTCTTTTATAAGATAGTGAGGAATGAGTAGCAGCAGCCGTTTCCCAGGAACATTGGCAGGAAGAGAAGAAAGTAAATGGAGGGGGATGATGCAGGGCAAGCGGGGTGCAGCTGTAACAGCATCCCATTGGCACAGATTCAGAAAGACTTATAAAGGATGCAATGCACTGTCACCCACAGAATGATGCTAGCCTGTTTCCTTACAGACGATCCCCATCGTAAACTTTCACATGTGACTCCTTACTTCCTACCCAAAGGGTATACTGAAACTATTCTTGCTTGTAGTTTCTCCCTGGCAGAAACAAACAAATCACAGCACAGCAAAGACTTTGCAGAGTCTTTGAGTCAGGGACAGAGAGGGCCATGTACGGCGGTGTGAACTAAAACTGTCTGGCAACACCCTGGCATATCTGCCCAATGGGACTAGGGACTGCTGCTTTTGTGATACAAGAAATTCCAAGAAATTAAAGGTGGGTCAACATCTCTAAAAGGAAAGATAGATTCTAAAAAAGTAAATTGGACTGTGGGTTGGTAGGATGACCCATGTAAAGGCAGCTGCCGCATAAGCCTGACAAAGTGAGTTTGAACCCCCAGAATCTATGTTAAGGAGGAAGGAGAGGACTGATTTTACAATGTGTTTCTGTGTCATCTACATGTACTTCATGATACCTTTGTTATAATTCACAAATAATAAATACATCTTTAAACATATTGTAGTTTTAAAACAGTAGTACTGTAGGCCAGGTTAGCACAGGGCAAGAAGGGGTTTGAAACTCAGAGGACACTGATCTTTACTAGGTTAGAAAAACCTCTTATTGATGACATGTAAGAAGAAAGAGTTTCATACCAAGTGTACTGGGTTCTCGGGCTATCAGAAATATTTACTCCCAGCAATTTCTTTGGTCAGATACTAGGGAACATGAGGTCTTAGGTGCCAGCAGTCTGAAGTCTTAGCTTTCTCACCTGATGTAATGGGAATGCTAACACTGCTATTATAAAAGGGTGTTCCTCCCACTACAGAGATAGAACCTTAACTCCATGTGAGAAATAGGGATGGCTATTTTGTTAACAAGTGGAAAAAAGTCTAGGAAGAAAGTAATAACTTAGTTCTAAGAGGAAGATTCATTAAACACACACACACACACACACACACACAGAGAGAGAGAGAGAGAGAGAGAGAGAGAGACAGAGACAGAGACAGAGACAGAGACAGAGACAGAAAGAACATATAACAAAACACAAGGTTCATGTCTCAATTTTGACTATCATATTGTAAATTTTTTTCCAAAGTTTCAATGACTTAATTTTTAAAAATAGAAGCCTTTCCATTAGTGTTATCTCAAAAGGCCTCCACAGCAGGAGAGCTTGTTATCATCAAGTTCAGGGTGAGTTTGAGCCAATCATGCCCCAACTGGGCTTACCTGAGGAATAGCTTTTTTCACCAGAGCACAGATTCAATGACCTCATCCAAAGAAATTAAACTAGCAGGTCAATGGCTGAGATTGGAATGCTGGGAAAAAATCAGTTTATTTTGAAATGACAAAAGGCCATTGGATTCCTTTCATCTCTGTGTTTTCTCAGCTGTGAAGAATGAATCGATAGATACTCTAAATGGAGTGGCAGCCAAAGGAGAGGAAGAAGGCAGAAGCACGAGCCTATGTGTTCTTCACATAGAGAGGAACTTGTCCGTGTAGCTCTGTAGGATCTATCCCAGTCAGACTCTAGGCTTTTGCATCCTGCATTGCTCCAGAAATCACCCACTCATCTTGGTCTAGTGAAAGGATGCCATAGTCTTTGAAAAGCATGTCTTTACTCATTGACTCCCTCCCCCACCTCCTGTAGCAGTCCTTTAGTCCTCTGCTCCCCTCTTCCCTCGGACTTTTATTTTATAACTCTCAGTGGCAGGTTTGTGGAATATCCTGCAGGAAATCGTCAGCTGTCATTGTACCTGATCTCTCAGGAGTGTTTGTCATGATTGTTCACTGCTTGGCTCTTAAAGTGTCTCAGCCTTCAGGCATTGGGATGCCATAATTTCCTGATCCCTCTTACTTCTCAGTGCCATCTAACCTAGCGTCTCTCCTTCCTCTTCTCCTCTTCATGTACTCACACTTGGTTCCCTAACCCAGTGTCCTAACATGAAAATGTCATACCAAGGTTTCAGCTCCCATCTCTGCTTTGCCCCTGAGCTCCAGACTTTGACACACGAAATGAGTGACAGCTCATTTTGGATATGTGATAATCATCCAGCCAGAACTCTTAGTTCTACAGAGAAGAATCATCTAGCTGCCTTGAGGGAGGAGACCCCTAAATCACATTCGGCTCTTCTATAGTCTACATGGGATTCTTCAACCAAAGATGATTTCAGCATCAAACCAGAATTTGAATTAACCACCACTATGAAAATAATAGGTATTTGAGATAATTATTTATTCAGGTAGAAGTTTGGTTTGTATGTATTTGGTTGGTAGATTTTTCTTCCTCTTTTATTACATTATTGGGTTATGTGAGTCACATGCCTTATCTTGGAGGATGTAAAATTAAATTATATACCTTGGCTAGTTAAAAAAAATGCCTACATTTGTATGTGAAGTAGGAAATACTAGAAATCCTGGCTAAGTATGTGTTTTCATGTCTCTGTCTCTCTCTCTCTGTCTCTCTCTGTCTCTCTCTCTCTGTCTCTATCTATCTCTTTTTCTCTCTCACTGTGTGTGTGTGTGTGTGTGTGTGTGTGTGTGTGTGTGTGTGCATATTTTAAGAAGAAAAAAATTACAGGTTACACTGGGGCAGTCAGACTAAAATACTTGGCTACATGGTATTTTGAAAATTTTTACTGTATCAGTTCAGCAAAATTAATGCTTATAAATGCTGGGAATATAACTAAAAGAGAAAACCATTAGCTGAAGGCTGCAATCTTAGCACATTGAAAAAAAGTGATTTAGTGGATAAAAGTGTTCAACAAAGAACTTGAAATAAAAGATTTTGAAATGCCCCAATTCTTTTTGAGTATGCAACCTCTGTAGTTCAGACATTATCTGTCCATGTTCCTCATCCTTACTGGTGATCCATGCCTTTAAGGCACAAGGCAATCATCCCTCGGTTTCTTTAAACTTCCATCTCCTCTTTAACAATGGCTTGTTCAGCTATATTCTTTTTTTTTTTTTTTTTTTCTTTTCCAATATCTACCGCTGACTCACACCCACTTCTGTTATTGTGTGCACAAACACTTCTTTGTTACTTTGAGGAACTATCGTTTATTTTGTAATAGACAAATCGAATGATACAATTATGTGATATCTGCAGACCTGTCTGTTTACCTGTTTTTCAGGATCTTATTAGCTCATGAAGACTGTTCAGACTCACACAGCAGCTAATACAGATCGTACTAAAACTGTCGTTCACTGTGTCCCATTTCTCTAGCTTACTTGATGCTATTGTTTTTACATCTAAGATTTTCCTAATTCTTTTTGATAGAGATGTCCAAATGGGGTCATGGTGACAGCTCACTACTTCTCTAGCCATGCCAGCTTTGCTTCAGCATCTCATATTGAGAAGTTCCCTCCTGACATCTTCCCACTGCAGTTTTGTGGCTCATGAAATAAATGTGCCACTTTTGCCTGCCTAATCATCATCTTCATCCAGTCTGTCTTTGACCTATTCTTCCCCAACATCTACTTTAAGGAGTAATACAGTTGTATACTTGAGACATCGGAATAGACCAAAGAAGTAGAAATCCCAGGCTGCACGTCAATACAAGATGCATGACACATCTAGAGTGTTCCTGACTCTCCAAAAATCCTGGCCAATCTTGGGAGAGCCAGTTCAGTTTTCATGTTGTTGATTTCATGATTAAATATTTCAGCAAATCTACAGCCCTAGGTACTGGGTGTGATGGTGCATGCCTTTAATCCCAACACTTGGGAGGCAGAGATTTGCAGATCACTGTGAATTTGAGGCCAGCCTGGTCTACAGAGTGAGTTCAGAACAGCCAAGGCTACACAGAGAAACCTTGTCTTGAAAAGCCAAATAAATAAATAAATAAATAAAAATACCTCAAGGGTTTACCAAATTAAAAAAAAAACATTTTAATGGGTTAATTATTAAGTCCTGTCCTCTCTGGCAAAAAGTTATGTATCTTTTTTATCAGAATAAAAAGAAAAAGCAATGAGTTCATGAACCAGCATTAACCAGATTCATATTAAGCTTCAGGATTGAATATGCATATTCTCTCTCTCTCTCTCTCTCTCTCTCTCTCTCTCTCTCTCTCTCTCTCTCTCTCTCTCTCTCTCTCTCTCTCTCTCTCTCTCTCTGTGTGTGTGTGTGTGTGCGTGCACGTGTGTATTCAAGTGTGTTTGTTCACATGTGAAGTCAATGCTAGGTGTCTTCCTTAATTGCTTTCATCTTAATTTTTGAGCCAAGGTCTCTCGCTGAACCGGAAGCTCACCAATTCAGCCAGCTATCTGGTCAGAGAGCCCAAGTGATCCCCCCTTCTGTCTCCACCTCCTCAGCCTTGAGGCTACAGGCCGTTACATCACAACACATGCACTGCATTTTATATGGTCATTGAGGTTCCAAACTAAGGGCCTTGGGTTTGTGACAAACATTTTACCAATTAAGCCACCTCTGCATCCCTAATATATTACTTTTTTGTACACTGGCACGATTCACAATAATGGCTAACTTATAATTAATAAAGAAGCTTAGGTTTTGTGGAAAATCTGAATTTAAAGTCATTTTCTACAAACTGTGCAATGGGACCTTCTGGGTTTTATTAGGTTGGCTGAGATAGGAATTCTTCTCAAAATGTATCTGTCCCAAATGCTGCCAATTTATTCTAATTGGAATAGAATAAAGCAATTGTGTATAACTCTAAGACTACAAATGCCTTGATATGGATAGGCTATCAGTGTTAAATTAAAAGGGCAAGGTGAAAAAGAACACTAACTCTATACATGGATGATTTAGACATTCATTCCTAGACTCACAGACCGACGGTGACTGATAAGCCCTTTAACTCAGGGTTGACATCATTCCAAGGTAACAAAAGAGCTTTTGAGTAACTGTTGAAAACCATTCAGACACAATTCCTACCTTCTTATCTTTCACTGAGAAATTATGCCCTGGGTACCATTTTCAGGCACAAATCCTCATCCTTAAGTATAAAGTTGTTTGTTTCTGCTTTTCTAAGTGAAAAGGAAAATTAAGAAAGCATCATTTTTAGAATAGAAGACAGGAATGAATCCAGAGTCCATGGAAACATAGCTGTATAGCACTGACAATGATATTTTACACGCCAGGCTTCAAGTCCCCTACCTAAAGTGTGAAGGGTTGACATCACTCTCCTAGGTATCCTATTTGTTAGATGACACAGATACAAGTAATGACCAACACAACATCTGACTGCAAGGAGGCCTTTAAGAAACCCCTTTCCTTAAATGTAATCCTAGAAAATTTCACAAAATATTATTAATTTCACACAAGTGACTTCACAGTTTGCCCTGATGTACTGTTCCCTTTTAATAATCATTTTTACTTAGAAAATGTAAGTCAAGCGCTTGTGATAGTTACAACAAGGACTTATAATTAATTTGTAAATTTGTCATTTCTGATTGTTCAAATACACATTTATCTTATCACACGTGTGGGTTCAATTTCAATGCCATGTCTCTCCCTGGGTCTCACAGTAGAATAATGCGCTTTAGTATGAAAAAATAACACTATCAAGCTCAGAAATGTTGGATCCTAATTATGAGTCACATGAAAAACAGAAGGAAAAAACAAGGAGATAAGGAAATAATTGAGGACACCTATTATCAGCATCCATTCCTGACGATTATTCCATTTCCCACCCATGGGCAATATAACTCAGACTGTAAATAAATAAAGATGGAGTCATCTGTAAGCTTTCTGACACAATACCTATGGTTCTGTGACAACTGGGCAAGAACAAAATAATTAAGTGGCTACAAAGAGAGGTGACCACTAAAGCCTGCTGCCTACTTTAAAACTGTGGCTTAGACACTCAAGGAGAAAAGAGGAGAGTCCAATGGGATCAGTCTGTTTTTAGCATGAGATAAAAAAATGATGTTAAGGGGGTTAACAGGATAACTCTGCCATCAGAAACACTGCTTTTTGGTTTTGTTGTTGTTGTTGTTGTTGTTGTTTTGTTTTGTTTTCTGAGAGAACCCAGGTTAGATTCCTAGCACCACTGGAGAGTCACAACTACTTGAAGCTCCATTCCTCAGAGATCTGACAACTCTTCAAGGTTCCTTGGGTACCAGGTACAAAACAACAACAACAGCAATAACAACAGTTGGCATACAGACAAAACACCATATACATAAGAAATACAATTAAAAACATTTCAAAATAGAAATGAAGGAAGTCAATCACTTGTGTAAAGCCATATGTATAGCAATTAAAAGACTAGGATTTTCCCCTTATTCCCCTCCCCTATGACTGTTCTGGAGGGGGATTACCTCCCTCTGTATATTCTCATAGGGTATCAAGTCTCTTCTTGGCTACCTGCTGTCCTTCCTCTGAGTGCCACCAGGTCTCCCCCTCCAGGGGACATGGTCAAATGTGAGGCACCATAGTACGTGAGAAAGTCATATCACACTGAATGGGAGGATACAAGGGATGGGATAAACATTGAGATGTAACAAGAATAAATTAACAAAAAACAAAAAAAAAAAAGGAAAAAAAATTGTCCTGTTAAGAATGTAGGAGAGAAAATACACAATTGTGGAAAGCACATATGAAGGATTTTTTATAATAAAAAGCAGAAAGTCATAGCTATAAAAAAAAATAAAAAAAATAAATAAATAAAAGACTAGGATTTCATCTTAGTTTCCCCCTCTTCAAAATAGGCAGTGTATGGAGACACTGCTTTTTATGGTGACTACACTGAACATAGATATTTTGTCTAACAAAAATTCATAGAGATAATTAGAATTCTTGACCATTTTCCCAATTATACATATTTTGTAATGAATTGTAAAACACACATTAAAAATTTTAACATCTACTCCTCTATTCAATCAACATGAACTGAAATGTTTTTATAAGGGGAATGCCACCCATGAGAAAATAATATAGTATAGTCTGGATAGGGAAAAAGAGAAAAGTAATTTTTCTTCTTTCTTTTTTCTGCTCATCTCTTTTTCATTTTCTTTTCTGCCAAACTGCCAGAAAGGCAGGTGATGACATTCAGACTGAATCAGTTTCTCATTCTTATATGTTTTGGCATCCAAAGTGTTTTAAAAATCAGAAAGTTCACATGCAATCTAAAGATCTAGTGCCTTTGGAGAATTCAGGACCATCTTCAAATTGGTAGCGGCATTCAATGTCACAGGACAAAGGACGATAGCTTGGGAGTCAGCCCTGGCTATAAACCTTGTTGTCCACACACTGTCAAATGAGAGAAACAGCAGTTCCATGGCCCACAACCTCTGATTTATCTGGCCATCATCTTCAAGAATTTGTTTCCTAGAAAGTAGAAAAAGGTCCCATATTGAAGACAGACACATAATGCCCCTTGCTTCTCTCAGTACGAACTCAGCATTTGATTGCAGTGCTGTTTCTCATTCTTCATTCCTGAATAGCTCCCAAGAATGTGACTTTAAGAGAGTTATCCATCCCACCAATCCAAAGAGTTTCCTTATTCTGTGAACTTAGATGAAAGAAGTACAAAAAGATCATTTTCTCTGGTTCTTGAATGAACAATGTAGAAAGAAATTTTAGACTAAGAACTCTGAAATGTATTTTCAAGAAATAAAAACAGGGACTTGAGCAGTAACAAACAAACAAAAGTGCAAGAAAGGACAGAGAGACAGAGAAAAGGCCAAAGCAAACAAAAATAAATAAATAAGTGAGAGAAACTGAGGTGTACAGAAATCTCCATTTGCCTTGGAAGATCGGAGAGGATGCTGTAACACCAGGAGTCGCAGAGAGAGAGAGCACACTCCTGTGTTTTCGTGGCATTCTTGGAATGTGAAAAACATTCAATACTATAGTCTCATAGTACTTTCTCAAAACTGCAGAATGATGGAAGTATCAGAGGCAAAACACTCTCAGTTCACTAGCCCTCCTTAGCACAATACAATGGGTAAGCCTTGAGATGATTCTCCACATGGAGAAGGGCAGGGGGAGAGCAGGGGACTGCCTCTGACATGAACTCTGCTTCCCACAACTTGATCACTGCCCCTTGGTGGAGAGGCCATGTGGGAACACAGATGAAAGGGATACAGTCTATTCAGATGAGACCTGCTAGGCTGTGGTCAGGAGGTGGGGAAGGAGGACCCCAATGGTCAGGTCAGAGGTCTAGGGGAGAGAAATAGAATGGAAAAGGAAGGGAGTGTGGGGATAGGAAGATAAGAGGGACGGGATTACAATCAAGATGTAATGTAAATAAATTATAATAAAAATTATAAAGTAATAATAGTGATAAGATGCATGACATTATTTTTAAAGACTGTCTTAGGGTCAGAGAGATAGCTCAGTTGGTAAAATGCTTTCTCTGCAAAGAACAAGAAAAAAGTTCCATTCCTTCCCCAAAATCCACATTAAAACAAAAAAGGCCCTCCATGACAGTAGGCAAATGTGAGTTGGGGAGGTTTAAAGGAAGAAATCCAGGGAATCCTTGCCAGTCCACTAAGCCTCTACCAGCCTCTAGCCTATATGTTGAGAGTTAGGCTAAAAAGAAATCTCAAAAGAATCAAATATGGCACCTGAGAAATTAAAAAAATACAGCATTGACATTATCCTCTAACTTACACACACACACACACACACACACACACACACACACACAATCAAACACACATGCATTCACATACTCACACAAACTCACAGGCACTCATACACATACTTACATACAAACTTAGACACACACACACACACACACATACACACACTCTCTCTCTCTCTCAAATACCCATATACCTACTTACATACACCATCCATACACACACACGCATATACACACACTCACACACATACACACACACACACACCTGGAAAAAAGATGTATAAAAACTGAGAAGGTAATAAGGTGGTTCTCTTACAGGATATCTTATTACCTTCTGCATAACAGAAGAAGAAACTGTCCTACAATCGACATTAATATGTCCCACTTGTCACAATTAATGAATGAACACTGACAGGGTATTACCAACTGAAGAATAAAGTTTCTTCAGAATTCCTTTAGTTTTACCAGTTTTCTCAGTTTTCATTTAGCTGTCATCTTCTTCATGGGTTTACATAACTTGTGGAAGTTCCTTAGACTCTGCTTATCTCTGATGACCTTAGCTATTTTAAGGCTTATTGGTCAGATATTTTGTAGCACCATGTTATTCAAATTTGCCTCACGTTTTCCTCATGATTCTATTGCGATCATAGGTTTAGAGCAAAAAGAGATGGATAACATAGTGTATCAAGCACACACACTATCAGATGATATTCGATCATTGAGGGAAACTTTTATCACTTGGCAGAGATGGCATTTGCTGGGCTTTTCCGTTTGAGTATATTCTTCTTCCTCCTTTGTAGGTAGAATCCACAGGAAGGAAGAAAGAGAGACTGAATGTGCACATCAAACTTTCTTTTTATTTTTTTTATGACTTATTTCTTTATTATGTATACAGTGCTCTGCCTACACGTACACTCACAGGCCAGAAGAGGGCATCAGATTATACTGTAGATGGTTGGGAGCCACCATGTGGTTGCTGGGAATTGAACTCAGGACCTCTGGAAGAGCAGTCAGTGCTCTTAATCACTGAGCCATCTCTCCAAGCCCAATTCAACAGACTACATAGCACTGGATGGGATCCATGGAAGATTTATCTCTTTTTCATTCTGTTATTTTTGGAATTATCCATTTTAATAGTGTAGTATTATCAATATTTACTTTGTGCTTTGGACTATAATCTAAAACTGATTAAGTTACTACATGGCTCAATTTCCCACATGTGGTATTAGCACCTCTTTTGCTTGGCGTCCATTCACCTCTGACTCTTTATCAATGTGTACTTCTGTTGTTGTTTTTACTACTCCCTTGCTTTCTGGTGCTTTGAGATATTTCACAGTCATATTTATTATCCACCCCAATTTAGAATATTATAATCCTGACTTCTACCAACTTTAGTTTTTTTTCTTAAGGACATGAGATCTGGGCACTATGTGTGCTACAGTTGACAACATTGAGGCCAACATAGCATGTTAAAAGAGCCAGAATTTAGATCTCTCTCAATATCACATGTAAACATGATTAAAGTCCTCAGCATATAGTGTACTATTTAGAAACATTAGATACACAAGTGTAGATGGATCACTTTACAGATGACGTTGAAGTGATATCAGTTTTTGACATGTCAGGTTCATGGGGTGATGACAAAATGTGTGGTCTGTGTGAACAGGAAAAGGAGACTGTGAAGATGAGACGACTGAATGCATGTTTTGAGTGAAGCTATTCTGTCGTGCCAAAGCCTCTTGTGCTAACAACACAAACCCAGCATAAAGGAAGGCTATAAGAAAGATGCAGGCCTTGCGGATGAAGGGACCATGTAGGGATTAGTCACTGAGAGGATCAGAGGGGCGTGTTTCAGAAAGGCACGAATCCAAAGGGAACAGGTAGAAGCACAGCCACTGTCTGCATTCACTGTCAGTGTGTAGCGCATATTATACTTGTTAGTCTATGAATGTTGAAAGAAGTATGTGGAACTCACAGATAAGTCTCAGGAGAAGTTAAAATTCTCCCAGAGGGACTTTCCTACCAGCTGTTTTATACCAACATTCTTTGAAAAAAAGAAGAACATAAATTGAAGCCCTCCTTGTATCTCTTGTGAGCAGCGGCATCTAGCCAAATCATGCACATTTTCTGAACTTCAAAGTCCACATTTGTTGTATGGTACTGAAAATATTCATGAAGTTGTGAAGAAAATCACACCAAAGTTTACATGAAAACTCTTCAATAGGCCGTTCCAATGTTTCTATTTCCTCATCAATCGGTCGAGTTAGTGTATTACCAGACATATACCCAGAGAAATCAAAGTCACCATACAAATAAAACCCCTGTACAGCTGTTTATAACAGCAGTATTCACCACCAGCAAGTTATGAGATGTTTCTAAATACTCTGTAATGAATAAATGGGTAAGAAGAGTGTGTTATATACACAATGGAGTGCTATTCAGTCCTAAAGAATAAAACATGTGATCTTCGGTAAAATTGATGGATATCATCATGTTAAGCAAAATAAGGCAGAAGACCAACTATGCCACGTGTAATATTGTAATCAGAAATAAGTACACAGCAATAGTAAAATGATATGGAGACAGAAGGGAGACTGTGTCAGTGAAGGAAATGGAAAAAAGAGAGCAAGGTAGGCTGAATATAAACAGTGTGCTTTATTTGCATGTTTGGAACTGTGAAATCTACTGTCTAACATAACAAGAAAACGGCAAAGTAGCAAATGTAACAAATATAGACTTAATGGCACACCTCAGCCCCCCACTCTCCATCAATAAATTATAAAGGTTAACTCAGCCAATGTGGGTTCTATAAACAAAAGTTATCTTTATTACGAAAAGATGTACAAGGTAAAAGAAATACTGGCACTCAACTGATCATGCTTGTGTTGTCATCATTTGGCTTTATCAATTGATTTACATAACTTTTCAGCAAGCTGACAGTGATCTCCCTTGTAGATAATTTATTGCATGATGGGAAAGGAGAGCATGAGACCTGAACATCTGAGTGTGGCCCCTTGGCATGTGGGTGGCTCACAGCCCCATGCAGGTTTTCCTGGGGAGGTTCAAATCAGACAGGGGTGGTGTGAAAGGAAAGAGAGAGCCTCTCTTCTCAGCCGCTGTGCAGTGGTCATATTGGGGCCATGACTTTGTCTCTGCTAAGGGATGTTAGGCCTGGGAAACCATACAGGGAACCTGCACTGCCAGAAAAAGACCCAGGGCCACAGTGATGGGAGTTAATTGGCCTTTCCTTAGTGTTGGGGCTGACCTGATCTGTCTAGTTAACCCTGGTGATCAAATGGGAGTTTTGCTTTTGTTACTTTTTTTTTTTTTAATGAAAATCTGTTCCTAGCCCACTGGTTAATTGAAACAAAAATATCTTTGAAAAACCTCTAAGTCCCACACCAATCAATTTCCACTTAGGAAGCCATCTAAGTGTCCTCTGTCAGGTGGTCAGAAGCCCTGCCTGGACCTGCCACTCTCTTCCTTTTTGCTTCTCTGATCATGGCAGGACATGAGAAGTGAGCAAGTAATCAAGAACAACAAGCTAAGCCAGGACTTACCACCAGATCCCAGCAGGGCTGCGAGGATACCATCGTTGCCACATCGTTCCTCCGCAGAGGACGCTGTGTGGAAGCTTCCTCACGCGAATAGAACCTGCTGCTTCACAGCACAGCTGCTTGGATAAACAGTTTCCTCAGGAGGTCAGATCCTACCTCCCTTGCACTGAGGGTGAGGCCAGGGCAAGAGGGAGAGGAGAAGCTTGGCCTGAGGTTGTCCTTATTTGGGGTCGGAGGGGCGGGGATAGTGAGGAGAAAAGGAATAACAGCTCAAACTAGTGGATCAAGTGCAGACACCTGCACACGCGTCTGCAGAAAGTGGGATGTGCGAAGGTGGGAACTAAGCTATATTTAAGTGGAGGGGACAGACGACTTAAGAGAATCCTTTTACCAAGGTCATCAAGTAAATTTTATTTTTTGGTATATGTGTTGGTGTTGGTATGCTCATGTTGTGTGCCTGTGTCTGTAGAGGTCAGAGGTCAATCCCAGATGTTATAGTCTTCATTCCTCAGAGCATTGCAACATTCCCTTTATGTTTGGAGATGGGGCGCTTATTGGCTGCATCAGTCTGACTAGGCTGGGTTGTCAGTGAGATCCTAAAGATTTCCTTGTCTCTGCTTCTAGACTGTTGGCTTCTAAGCCCATGCCAGATTCTTTTAATTGTTGTTTGATCTGTTATTTTTGTGTTGCTTCTGTCTTAATCTATGGGTCTGAGGATCAAACTCAGTTTCTCATGTTTGCCCACCAAGTAAGTCTTACAGACTGAAGTTATCTTCCCATTTCAACATCCAGTAAATTCTTGGATTTGAAATGATAGAGATTTGCTGTTCTGGTTAGCTTTTCTGTTGTTCCAGAACACTCTGACTAGGAGAGACCTAGGAGGGAATGGAGTACTTGGCTTATACTTCCAGATCACAGTCCATCACTGAAATCAGGGCAGGAATTTGAAGTAGAACACCTGGAGGAAAGCAGCTTATCTGCTGGCTTCTGCTCAACTAGCTTCCGACATAGCCTAGCGCCACCTAGAGATAGATGGCACTTGCCTGTGCGCTGTGGCCTCCTACTTCATCTAGCATCAGGACTGGTTAGCTCTGCAGACTTGCCTACAGGCCAGTCTGGTTGCTGCAGTTTTTCAGGTGAGGTTCCCTCTTACCAAGTCACACGTGTGTCAGGTTGGCAATCAAACCTAAATAGGACAACCCTGTATTGTCTGAACGTCTCCTAAATAAAGAGACACCAGCTGAATCCGTGATGAGGCTGTGTGTAAAATCTCTCAGTTGATGAAAAATAGCCACTGATTCATCTGTTTTTCTTTCAGTTCTATGCCCTGAGCTGCTGTCAGTCAAACAGACGTGCTTTTGAGCCACATGCAGATATTGGCTGTCTGGCTGTGGCCTCTGAGACAGTGTCAGATTGGATTTTTCTCTCTCACTACTGTCCAATAACTATGGATACCAGAGCACACTCACAGTGGGCCAGGCTCCTAACAAGGAGCAGAGAGATGCCTCCTCTTTCAAGTGTCAGAGTGTGGACAGCTAAACAATTGGAACGCTATGATGTATGCTGTGACAAGACTTTACAAGGTATAACTGAGCACCAGATCCAACCTGGGAGCAGATGGGGATTTCCTGTGACCAAGGAAAATGTGATGTAGCCATGTTGGTAACGATACTCTTCTTGATACCTTTCTGTGTGCAGCCCACAATATTAGAGCAAAAAAAAAAAAAAAAAAAAAATTACAGAAAAAGTTAAGTTTTAAAAAACTGAAAATTGATCCACGGTAATTATACGGCATATTTAGTTACCATGTTTTTTTTTTTTTAATTAGTAATCATTTCAACTCCTGAATTTTCATTTCTGGAACTACCTTTGTAAGTACTGTAAAGCCAAAAGTCACAGGGTGATTCCATATGGACAAGGTTAAACTTCTCTCACTCTGTGTGGCATCAGATGTGATCAGGGACCAATAACACAATCCCTGGCATCTGATGGGGTCTCATTCTGATAGGTCAGGAGAACGGTGTGCCTTTTTATTACAATGGAGTTGTCATTCAAAGGTGCCTTGCTGAGCTTCATACCTCCCTGCAGGGTTCTCACCATACAAACTACACTGCTCATATAGTTAGCACGCTGACACAAATGAAGGGTAATATGGTTTAAAAAAAACTTGTTTTTAGTCAAATACATTAAATAAAAATAAAATTGTATTTCAGAAGATCAAAAATCCATTGCAAAAGTCAGGATAACTGTGTGTGTGTGTGTGTGTGTGTGTGTGTGTGTGTGTGTGTGTGTTTGTAGAAGGTGTATGTTCTGTTAGTGTGGGTATGTGCACATGTGCATGCATGCATATATCTCTCTCTCTCTCTCTCTCTCTCTCTCTCTCTCTCTCTCTCTCTCTCTCTCTGTGTGTGTGTGTGTATGTGTGTGTGTAGCATATGTACCTGTCAGTGTCAGTGTGAGTGTATGCACACATGTATGCAGATGTATATGTAGGGCAGATGTTGGCATCAGGTGTCTTTCTTTGATCACTTTCCCTTTCTACTTTTGAAATAGGGGCTCTTCGGAAGTAGAAGCACATTGCTTCAGTCGGACTACCAGCAGTTAGATTGTTTCTGTCTGCCCAGTGCTGGGGTTAGAAGCATTTGCTTCTTTTCTGGGTATTAGTGTGGGTGCAGGGAAATACAGACTTGAGCTTCATGCTCCTCTGGCAAAAAAAACTTAGCAACTGAGCTATCGCCCCAGCACACAAAAGATAGGAGTCTACTAACCATGCCCAGAGTGCATAGCAAACATAAGCACATAATTAAGTTATTTGCCCCAGTACTCAGGAGAAGACATGGGGTTGTGTTTTTCATTCAAAAAAAAAAAAAAAAAATCTACTTACAGCAGTTTTTTTCAACTTCTGGCAGACAAGAAATGTAGGAAGTGGTCATTATTATTTATTTCTCATTCAGAAAATGTCTACTGCTTATTTTCTTTTTAATTTGAGAAATATGCAGCAAGTATTTACTGCTGTAAGTCATGCCTTGTACCATTCTGTTTATTCACAATCTGTAAAACTGCAATGTTATGGAGAACAGAGGGTCTCTGCATGTCCCCTCCATCCCTTGGAGCACATTAAAGTCCTTGGGTTGCTCAACCAGCACAAGAAGAAAGCAGGTGAACATGGCACTCTATTTCTGACGTTGAAATCAACACGAATTCAATGGCCCTTCATTGAGCTTCTCCCTACTGCATATAATATCCTGTGCTGAAAGCTGCAAAACTATACAAAGGCAAATGCTCTTCCCCAAGGATCTTATAATCTAGGAGGAAAGATAACAACATGTACATGAATAACTAAAATGCCAGCTAGACAGATATAGGGCCCAGAGAGAGCTAAAAGTAAAGGCCTTTGCTTAATGGCTTCAGAGAGAATAGACTTCTGCTTGATCACAGAGGATTACAAATGGCATTGAGGGGCTGGTAGCCTTTGTTCCGGGTCTTGTGAATGGCAGGTAGGATTTTAATGGAGATACAAGAAAAGCATGAATCTGGAAAATAGAGAAGGCACAGTAGGGGGGAAGACATTAGTACTGCACATTAGTGAGAAAAATTGTAGATAAGTCTGGGGGGGGGGGGGAATGAGCCATGATCGAAGGAGGGCCTTGAACGTTAGGCTGTGTAGGTCATAAGCACAGATACAAAGCAGCTATGTAACATAAACATGAGCTTTGTTTTTAGAATAGTTTGGTTGTAATGTACACATCACCCTGCAATTAAGGGATCTAGCAGCAGGAAAGTCATTTAAAATAATCAGAGTAAGTGCTAATATTTTAAAATAGCATTAGTTGTGAGTGTTATGTAGTACCCACAAGAGGCCAGAGGTTGTCTTAAGTGGTCTTAGTAGTTCTTTTTTGTTCATTCTAGACAGTAGAGACTAACATTATCCTCACTTTATCAATGAGAACATAAAAGCTGCCTTAATGTGTACACAGCCACTTAGTTGGGAGGATAAAATAGGCTTGTGCAAGATGATTTGCCCCTTGACCTTTGAGTATGCTCTCACAGAACACCAAGATCAATATATCCCTGAAAAAAAAAATAACATAAAATTGGAAATAGAGCTGGAGCTATGGGTGAGCCATTAAGACTACTGGCTGCTCTTTGAGAGGATGAGATTTGAGTCTAAGAAGTCATATGTTGATCCACTAATGTCTGTAACTCCAACTCTGATGGATCAGATGCCTTCTTCTGACTTCCATGACTACAAGCACATACATACATGCATACATACATACATACATGCAGAGAAATACTCATATACAGAATAAAATAAATAAATCTTTAAAATTCAAATATGTGAATAGGAGAGTATTTATACTTAAGGCCAGACAACAAGAAAAGAAGATAGAAGAGTCCAAGAAAAATGTCTCAGTAGGGTAGAGATGAGGGCATCACCTCTGTCAATGGATGAAGGTCTCAGAAAAAGGAGCTAGGCCAGGTAGAAAGATGCTACTGAGAAGTGAGGTCAGAACAATCGATTCATTTGGTTTCAGGGGTCTCTGGTGTCTCGTAAGTCAACAGTTTTTGGTGTAGAGATAGTGGCACAGATTGCGAGGGTTAAAGAGTTAATAACGGATAGGAAGTATAGTCTTAGCTGTCAAAGACACTCTGCTAAGATGTCTATGGAATAGGAAACCATAAAGCTAGCAACAGTGTGTGGAATGCTGATGGTGTTAAGTAAATGGTAACACAGACATTATCAATATAACTATTACTCCTACGGATTTTCCAGACTCCTATTGTCATTTCAGGTTTTCAAAGGTAAGTGTCTTTGTGGAGGAGAAACTCATCAGTTTGCAGTAAAATGGGAAACGTACTTCATTTTTTTGTGGAAGTATCTGGAGACATGTGAATAGACTCTAACTGCTGGGGGTATCTTGGAACTCCTCTCCAAGCTTGGATAACATAGAAAACTTTCACTATGAAATGGTATATTTAGCATTTCTGGTATTTACGTAGAGTACTGGGCTTTGGAAGCTTGAAACCCATGGTGCCGCTTGGCTTCTTGAATGGTCTGAGTAAGTCTTTTTGAGCTAGCATGTGGAAATCTCATATAGGGTGATGTCAGGTCAGGCCCTGGTTATGATTTGGTTATAAAAGAAGCCAGGCTCTAACAAGCAATTCTTCTTCGTTTTCAGTAAAAGCAAAACACTTTATCAAAGGACTCCAACTAAAACACTATTACATATTTTGTGATGTAAATTATTTTGACTCCTCAATGACATTTAACCCTCTTTTGGTCTCATATAAATTGCTCAGCTCAATTTCAGTTGTCAAAGCATTAGCACAGCCCAGCTTCATGACTAACAAGAGAAATAAATTATAATTGTCTTGGTTGAGAAAGGATAGGGTCCTTAGTTATCTAGATGAAGGAAAGCAAAACAAAACAAAACATAACAAAAACCTTATCTGGCTTTTCTTTTTTCCCCGTGTGTTTTCTCTTTAGTAAGTAGTTATCTGGCTAAATTATTCATCACAGAGTGCTTCCTGGAGGAAATAAATTCAAAAGCATCCCCAAGACATGCATGTCAAAATCATAATGATTACTGAGGCATAAAAAATGGAGCATGGTAAAAAAAAAAAATGCAGTCTAGGAGAGCCACAGTGCCTAATGTAGTAAGAGTTGAATACTTCTGTCTTTAGACAAGGAAGATGAATGCAAAAGAAAGTCTGCTCCTTTTGAAATAAACCAATTAGCACAGAAGCTGTATTTCAAATTACAGCTTCAGACGATACAGAGCAAGTGGCTATGCTGAAAGCTGCAAAGATGTAAGGCCACCACCCTCCTGAATTCCACATCACAAGTTCTGCCCTGTAGCTCTCATTTGTGTCATATTTTTCTTAGAAATAAATACCTGAATGCCTCACAATGTATTTTTGAACTTAAAAAATGCAGGAGGATGAGGAAAATAAGGCCAAGTGATCACTGGCATGAAGAGATTCTACAAAATATAAGGGTGCGTACACATAAGCATTTGGGCAATGCACATTTGACTTGGTGAGTTATTTTAAAAACAACATTAAGTGCTAAGTCTAGGTTATTCTAGACAATAAATAAGTAAATGAATAAATAAATAAATAAAAAAGAACACATTAGGCACCATAACTTCTTTTTCAGTTATAGACACTGAAAGCCAGAAAAACAGAATTTCTATGACCTGAGATCTTGAGATTAGATCCAAAGTTGAAGCCCACATGAATATGGGCTATATTTGAGCTGTTCTTTTCAAGACCCTTAATGAATTCATTCAGTCACTATACATATTAATAGATTGCTACCAATAAAAAAAATGAGAGAGATGTGCACAGTAATCACTATTTACTCCACAGTCTTATTTTTCCTACTAGACAGCAGAATTCCAAAGAGATTAAATAAATTAAATTGCCCTATGACAATCCCAGACCCTGGCTTTCCAGTTGTACAATAAGGTGTTTGTCTTACCTACTTCCCCAGTCTCTCTAACTTGAGATCTTCCCCGACAGTCTTCTGAGTTGATACTATGGCATGCATCATATGTGCACTGAAGAACAGAGGAGGCAGATTAAGTAATAATCTTCTTAAGTAGCTTTGAGATGACTTGAGTTTGAGATAAAAAAGCTATAATTAGGTTCCCTACCAGTTTAATAGCATGGATGCTATTATCACGGCTCGAGCCTTGAGAAAATATTACAGAACAAATAAAAAAAAAATCACAATGTAGTTATTTTGGGCTTGTAGGTAAAAAAATCTGTAGTTGTTAAGAAAACACTATGGGATTCTAAATTTCTTTCATCTGATCTTATTAGGTAAGCTACTTTAAACAAATTCTTTCACATCTATTAATCCCATTCACCCAATCAAGAAAAAAATATGGAATTCTATTTTAAATTTTAGTAAATTACCAGCCTACCTTAGGTTCCTTAGCAGACCTTTATTTGAAATAAAAAAATTGCCTATGAGACATTGTCCTTAAAAGTATTGCTCAAATTCTAGGAGCAATTCGTCTTGCATTGTACCCAAAGGAAGAGATATAATATTTTTATTTACAACTACGTCTCAGTAGCTTCCTCAAAATTAAAATTTTAGCATAAAAGCCCAAATCAGATATATAAATTTTCTTTCAAATAAAACAGTGAGAAGCTCCATGTGCCTCATCTCCTTTGATGTTCCTGCATCATCTTCTTAATATTCCCATAATAGTGCGGTTTGTTCGGAGATTTCTTCAGAACTTGAATACAGTGCTATAATTGTTTCTCTTTTCTCAT
The DNA here is from genome assembly GCF_903995435.1 of Acomys russatus. Taxonomy (NCBI): domain Eukaryota; kingdom Metazoa; phylum Chordata; class Mammalia; order Rodentia; family Muridae; genus Acomys; species Acomys russatus. The sequence continues at coordinate 67,293,809 of NC_067139.1, forward strand.
TGTTGAAATTGAAAGTAACTTTGAATGTTGACCGTTAATATCTTATTTTTCTTTCTAGAACTTTCTAAGATTTATTGTAGCATGAATATCATAAATTTTCAAGGTGATATCACTAGGCAAACTTTTTAATTATGTTACAACACTTACATAATAAAAATTTAGGACTTTTTTATTATCCCTTTATTATGTTTTCTCTATTTTTCAGTTTTTGCTATTTTTAGAGATATTCACAAAGAAAAGTTAGCTTGGTTACAAACAATGGTGTCAGCCAATGAAATGCGAACTCTCAACATCCGGCATCAGCTCATTTCCCTTCTTGCTCATGGTTCTCTTTCCACGGTCAGCTTCCACCAGATCTTCTTCTACACAACTCTAAGTGTCTTCTACAGAACGACTTGACTCTTTCCCTAAATGTAAGCATTATAGGAAGAATGACCCTGTCTCCATTCTTCTTAGGAAATGCAAAAGAATGTCTGTCTGTTGTCTACTAAGTGCTACATTTCAGACACTTAGCGATGCCCTTCTGAAAACCAACCTTCTTACAAAATAGTCCATTCTTCGGAGTCACTAGGGAAATTTAACTTTCATTACTTAACAGTTTGTTTGACATTGATATAATTAACTATCACCATAAACGAATAAAAATTACAAGACCAAGAGTAAAATTTTATACTTTTGCAAGGTCACAGATAGATTGAAATGATATAAGTGGGAGTACAGAGTTGTCCATGGGGAAAAGTTCAAGGGAGAAAGGAAAGAGAGAAATGATGTAATTATATTTTAATTAAAAAGTGATAAAATACGCTAGGTGCTAACCATGCTAAAACAAACAAAATCTCTTTCCTGAGGTTAAAGTTCAGCTAGTTGTCCTCAGTGTAAGTAAGAATCTGGGAAGACATTTGAAAAAGGTAACTTAGGCTTCTGTTGGTTAAGGTAGGAGATAAAAGTGATCATACATGGACTTTTTAATAAAACAAAAAGTTTAAAGTTGTAGCAACTAAATTCTGAAACAGAAATGACAGAACTGAGACCAGGATTTTGTGTGCCATGTTCTCCATACCATTGATCGCGTCACTTACCCAACACGTCACTTACCCAACATACTGGGGACAGAGATAAGTATCAGTAACAAAGCTGAGAGAGATGTCATCAGAAAACTGGGACCAGGAAAGAATAAAGGAGTCCAGTGACCCAAATACAACTTCAGGGTAGTAATATGCACTTTAGATTGAAACAGAGAAAGAATTTGATCAGCAGAGAAAAGACATGAGTAATTACGCAATCCTGGTTAAGGTGCCCTGCATTAACTCAGCTCCTGTCGTACAATGTGGACTCAAAAGTGCTTCTTCTTGTAGTCACTGTCATTGACCCATTGGTAATTTTCTCATCTTGGGTGGAGGTAGATCTGCCCTCTCTATGATGCTTTGCAGATCTTGGAATCCAGGCCATTAGGAAATATGACAGTGGCTTAGCTTGGTGCCCTGAGCCTAGCGGCAAGTTGAGATGGCTAGGCATCAATTTCTTTTTAGACAAACATCTTGAGTTATCATTATGTCTATGCTGAGTCATGCAGAAATTCACAAAAAATAATAGAAGGCAGACAACATGAAGGCAGAGACACCAAGAAACCTTTCTGCTTTTAGCTAAGGTGTGGAACCAAGAGAGGATACTTTTTAGCAAAGGCTATTTCTGAGCTTTTGCTACAATCTCATCCATTAGGATAAAGAAGTTTTCTTTTAGACAGTTACTTTTATGCACTTTTATAACTTAGGTTACTTCTGTAATTCATAGGCCATGTTGCACCCTCTCAAGCTTTTGCCCCCATACTAAATAGACTGTAAATGCAATATCCATCAAAGATACAAATCCTCGAGTTTAAAGATTGGCAGCTCTCTCTCTCCCTCCCTCTCTCTCTCTCTCTCTCTCTCTCTCTCTCTCTCTCTCTCTCTCTCTCTCTCTCTCTCTCTCTCTCATTTTCTCCAAAATGTAGAAGACTGAAAACATCAGAATTTTGACACTTTTCCTCTTGCAGTTCTGTTCAAATCACTTAAAGAAAGTACAGTGAAACCCTAGACAGGGCTCTTTAAATCTTAGAGTTTTCCTTATCTAGTTGAATGAATATACCTGCCTGTACCATAATGTCATTAAAAATAGGATGATCTCTATAAAATTGCGAGAAAGAAGGAAAGACTGTAATGTTATCCACACTATCTGATAAGAAGCTTCTCTAAACCCACTCACACTGCCATCAATAAAGGCAGATCCAGTGCTGCTGCCACAGACTAAAACCCAAGCCTATTGCACTTTCCAATAAATTGTCTATTTATTCTGGAATGAACTACATAATCAGGTAAGTGCTTCCTTCTTGTGTTCATTTTCCTCCACTTGATCATTTCCTGAAATGAAACCTGTATTGACAGTGAAGGGAGTGATTGTAGGTCTTTCTCCCCTAATGGAATTAGGAAGACATTCACAGAGCTTTATCATAGTACCAGTTCACATTTCACAAAATCTCAACCTAAGCATTTATCGCTTAGAGGAAAAGAAATCAATTAAAATCATAATGCACTGCAGTAAAGCCAATTGTTTACACTAATCTTTATTTTTTTTTAATTCTCTTGATTCATATTTTTATTGTGTTGTCTAGGTCTCTCTCTCTCTCTCTCTCTCTCTCTCTCTCTCTCTCTCTCTCTCTCTCTGTGTGTGTGTGTGTGTGTGTGTGTGTGTGTGTGTGTGTGTGTGGTCTGTGTTTAGAAGTGTGCATGTGAGGACAACTTCCTGCAGAGACCAGAGGAGTTGGATCCAAATGGAGCAGGAGTTACAGGTGGCCAGCAGCCACCTGCTATCATTATTGGGATCAAACTGAGGTCCTCCAGAAGAGCACTCTGTGCTCTCTCTCTCTTTTTTTAAATTATTTACCTTAAAAGATATCTTTTTTTATTAATCTATTCATATTACATCTCGATTGTTAGCCCTTCCTCTGTTTCCTCCCATTCCTCCCTCCCTCCCACTTCCCCTCTTCTCTCCTCCCCTATGTCTGTGATTGAGGGAGACCTCCTGTTGATTGGAGTGTGAAATCTGACTCTCACACAAACTCTGGTGCCCCTTTTCTGACCAGGTCTCCTGGATGGGGAGGCCTGGCGGCACTTAGAGGAAGGATAGCAAGTTACCAAGAAGAGACTCGATATTCTAAGAGTACTTTGTGCTCTTAACCACTGAGCCATTTCTCCATTCCCTGGATTCATTGTTCAAATGCATATACTCATCTTAGTTTTAGAGAAGACCAAAATCCCCTGCAATATTCCTTTTGTATCATATTCATGCTATGTAGCCAAGCAAAATAAACCTAAGCAGTAAGAATTTCTTCTTTAGTCTCCCAGTTAAACCTGAAATAACCAAGTAAAATTCTATTGGCTATGGATTATTAATTGACAGAAAATTAATTAAAGAATATATTAAATATGTTCTTTTAAAACTAAGTTATTAAATGGTGCTGAGTCAGTCTTCCAGTGCAGTGATGGATACATACCACCATGCCAGCCATAGGAAGCTGGAGTGTAGTGGATTAAAATGTAGTGAGAACATACTAAGGAAGACCAGGAGAAGCTCACATGCCACAGAGGGATCAGAAAAATCCAATGTTTAGTTAGAAAATCAGGAATGAATGAACAGTTGCTTCTTAGGGATTGGAAAAGTGGAAGAAATCTCATCCACGGTCCTCTAAAATAATCTGTAGTGGAAGATTTGGTTTCCTTAAAAACTCACTTGTTATGTAAACAGGTTTTTGTCTTAATCCCACATGTTGGATATGGAAATGTCTTATTTGTCCACAGCCGATAATTGCCTTATAGCTCAGAGAGGGATGTGGTCTTTGCCAGCTGCAGTTAATGGAATTCTGAGAACACTGGGAGAGTATAAATACCCAAAGCCCAGAGAGGAAGGGGCTTTGAGGAGACATGGCTGGAAGAGGAAGAAGGCTGTTTGTTCGTCCTGCTGTGTTTGCTGTTTGCTGTTGCTGGGCTGCTAGATGTCCTGATGACTGAGATTGGTGTTTTCCTGAAGAATCTGCAGATCCTAACCAGCCAGAACTAAGTATAAAGAGGTCTACGTCCCTTGTCCCTTCTAACCTACCTTCTCTCCTTCCTAGGCTCAGGGGTTTGGAAGGGCCATAGAGGCATTAAGGAACCCCAAACAAAATAGAGTTTAAAAAAATGGCACCTAAATTATGCTTCATGTTATTTCTCCGTTTCAGCTTCCTACAGGCAATTGTCTACACTGGGAGCAGAAGATACCACTCTAACCTCTACTCACTCACTAGAACTCCTCAAACGGATTCCAGCATCTCTGGGCTTTCCACCCACAGCCTAGCTGAATAGTCACATGTGCATTATTTGGACAAATTTTTCTTTTCAGTAGGAATTATACCTTCTCTACATTGTGTGACTTTGATGTAGTTGAGGTACACAGACCTGCTTTCTAGTTTTTTGTATCAAACCACAAATAAATTCAACTTTTAGAAAAGTTTTTTTATGCAACTTAGAAATAGGCACTCAAATTCAGTTGCTTTTCTCTCAGTCTCATAATACCTTCATGAAGCCATCAAAGTGCATGCATAAAAACAACATATTGTCTGTAAGAAGATACATAAGACAGTCTGCCTTCAAAATAGCAGGGAAAAAGAACTTGAGAAAGGAAGAAAATCAATAGAAAGCACAGGACAAATAATGAGTGTCACAAGATGCCAGAGCAATAGTCAACAGAAAAAACACGAGCTTTGACGTCCTAAGGAACAGTTCCTTCCTGACACTCATGGTGACTGAGCAGCCTCCATAGTAAAACCTGGATAAAACCTGTCACTTCATATAGGAAGCTTCCAAAAGAAAATATGTGCTATCTTACATGCTAAATGAAAGATTTGTTTCTCTGCTTAACTCTGTTTATGCCATTTAAAGTTACCTGTATAATTCTTTCTTTCTTTTTTTTTTTTTTCCTGAGACAGGGTTTCTCTGTGTAGCCTTGGCTATCCTGAACTTGCTTTGTAGACCAAGGTGGGCTTGAATTCACAGTAATCCATCTGCCTCTACCTCACTGAGTGCTAGAATTAAAGGTATGTGCCACCATACCACATTTTATAATACCTATGTTATTTTGGTCTTCCCAAACTTAGAAATAATTTGAAGAAAATCTGGATCCAAGTGTTTTGGAAGTTGAGCAGGCACATGTACACAATGTATGCAGAGGAGAGAGTACAACCTCTGTAGGCATTTCACCTTGTTTATGGAATAGAGTCTCTCACAGGCATAGAGCTCACCAAGAAGGCTCAGCAATCTGGCCATCAACCTCCAGGCTTCTTTCTTTCTATACCTCCCCAGTGCAGGGTTACAACCATGCACCACCACCCCAGGCATGGGTTCTTGGTATTGAACTCAGGACTTCACTTTAGCATAGCAAGCAAGTCTCAGACTGAGTCACCTCTCCATCTGTCATTGCCTCAATCTAAAACAAGAATATATTCATGAGTTCTAGGAAAAAACTGGATTTATAAAAGTATTTCCTTAATTCCAATTAAAATCTAAACCACAATTTACCTATTAGTATATTGCAGCTGAAATTTATTAATTGTAAATTGCCTTCTAATATTATATATGTGTGTATGTATATATGATTACAGAAAACATATTGTAAAATTGTTAAAAGATACATTAAATTGTTCTTTACAAGTTGAAACCTGGTATCAGTACTGCTTTTTATTATACCTTGCTGTGCACTAACTCTCTCAGAGAATTCCGAAAACACCTTAGAAATTAAAATGCTGAGAGTGAAGCTAGTAAGTGCATTTATTTTTCTCCTTACAAGAATTAGTAAAAGCAGCATTAAAGCAGGAACTTATCTTCTAGAATAACAATCACATGAAGACCTTCGCTCACTTTTCAAATCATTTGTATCTTAGCAGCCTCCTTAAAATGTTCAACTCACAGGTCAGATTATCAGGTCAAAGGTCATTGACACCCAGGTAAGGGGAGCATGACAGGAGGAGATAAGTGTTGAATGTTATTGTCCACGCGTTCCAGAATAGTTTAGTAAATGTTACGATGTAATGAAAAACTTCACTGGGGTTGAGCTTATGACAATGAACAAGCAAACATAGTTTAGAATCATAGAGTATATAAGTAAAAGAAATGTCAAATAAGAAAATATTTGCAGTCCAGATATGCGTTTCATTTTACCGTTTTAGTTAACAAGAGGTCACATGCAACACTGAGGCATACCATCCAACTAAGGTATAAGGCTGTTCCGGCTAGGTGTGTGGAAGTATGTTCTGTGAAGTTTCCACAGTGACAAAATGCCTAAGTATGTAGTTCTCAAAATGTAGTACTTCAATTAAAAGAAACAACAACACCAATGACAACACACACACACACTGACATGTGTATGTGCACGCCCCCCCCATATAACTTAGATTACAATTTATCATCATTATCATACTAAGGTGGGAAATCTCTCATGTTGATGGAGGAAAACAAGGAACAGAAGAAAAAGCAATATAGACATAGGAGTTTCCAACAGCAAAACTTTAACTGACATCTGTTGTCTATAAAGACATCTGTAGCAACGGAAGGAAGAGGTTTGCAGACAAAGAGACATAATATGTAAGATTCAGAGACAGGAAAACATGAGTTCCTTGGCAACGCTGAACACAGTCTATAGTCCAAGTTGTCTTGAGCCTGGATGCTAAACATCTCTGGGACATGAGACAAAGTCAGAGGCCACATTCAGTGGTCATGCTGAGAAAGCATCGGCTGGTTCCTTGTACACATTTGTTTATGTGTTTCAAATTTCCAGTTTCATACATACAGGAACAGAAGAATTGTAAGGAGGTTTTGCTATCAGTGCAAGAACAAGAAAATAGCAGTTTGGGCTGCAGAGATGGCTGAAAATGAGCGAGACATGAATAAATTACAGATGCACCTCGGAAGATTTGAATACGGACATACAGAGAATGGGACTAAAGGCTCAGAGTTCTGACTTCAGGGAATGTGGGAGGACAGAGGAGGGATCATCACCACAGAGGCCAGAGATTTTGAGAAAACAACCTTGGTTTTGTAATAGTGTTGGGCTTTATGGCCACTAACTGTGACTGAGGGTTTGGGAGCACTCTACTCAGAGGTGCTGCCTCTGCAACTATTTTCACACAGACCCAAGAAATGACAGAATTAAAGATCACATGTTGTATCCTGCTCAGATCATTGATAAATGACCCTGTTAGGATTAAAATCTGAGTAGAAAAGTTGAGTACACAAATCTTCATTTTATTGAAACATGAAGCAAGAGAAAATGAGATGTGGATATATTTGCGAGTCTTGGGTGGAGCATTTAGAATTCTTTTTCTTACCCCCTTGATGATCACTTTATGAAGCAAGGACATGACTTCTCAGTGACATAGAAAACCAGCCCAGAGTCATAGATGATCACTTTACGAAGCAAGGGCGTGCCTTCTCAGTGACATAGAAAACCAGCTCAGCGTCACGGAGCCGTATGCTAGACAAGGCAGGGAAGAGGCTCCACTTAAGATTGTGGCGCTTAGATCCATGGTATTGTTTATGTTCAAAGTATAGTCTTCCTCACACAGTGCCACACTGACAGGACAGATTTGCCATGAACATGCATGATTCACAGGTAAGGTCAAGATGCCCAATGATATTGGAGATAAAGCGCTAGACAAAATAATGCACCAGGAGAAACAAAGGGATATGCGAAGAAAAGCCCTGTGAGTTCGAGAGCAGTGGCTGATTACCTGAGATGGAAAGGTCAGAGGAGGCTGTATTTATCGATTAAGTAAATACTTGCAGCATAATAGGGTCTGAATGGGGTGATGCTAGAGGGTATCAAAAATCTAATTCGCTCTAATTAATTATTAATATATAATTAGAGGCTTTAGTAGTGGAGTTTATGCCCTCATCCAAAGGTTAGCAAACTTGCCTTGTAAAGTAGCAGGTGGTAAATATTTCCAGCTTTGTGGATCACACAGTCTCAGTACTATCCACTGAATATCACTGCTATAGGAGGAAAGCAATCATGAGCAATAGAAAATGAATGTGGCTGTTTGGTTCCGAAACATCTCTACGGTCAAGTGATGTCTAGATTGGCCCACAGATGGCGGTTTGTCAAACCCCTGCCCTCCAATTATATTACTTTACAATGTAGTAGGATGATATCAACTTCAAGGTGCTATAGAAGTGATAAAGAAAAGAGCCTGACTGGATATGGTAGACAAAACAGAAATGTTCTTGTAAGGAACTAGGATAAGGTGAGACTCAGGGGAAGCCATTTTTCTTTAGTTTTGTTTTTTTTTGGGGGGGGGCAGAAGCAGAAACATATTAACATGCATAGCCATTACATAGGCATAGTAGCAAGGCCCAAGGAAGGAACTAAAGTAGTGACCATCATGGTCACAACCATAGGGTACCAGGCAGCACATATCCACGCATATTCTCTCTGTCTCTGTCTGGCTGTCTCTTTCCCTTCTCTCTCTCTCTCTCTGTTCTTCTATCCTTACCCCTCATTCTCTTTCTTATACAACCTCAAATTTCAGTAAGGTTTTACACTGTTATAAATTTGGTGGCTTAGGCATTTCTTTCTGTCTTTTCATTTTTCTGTTTTTTGTTCTGTTAATCATAACTTCCATTTTTAAAAAAAAATTTTAAAAATATTTATTTATTATTTATTACATATACAGTGCACATTAGATCCTGTTATAGATGGTTCCCAGGTGGTTGCTGGGAATTGAACTCAGGACCTCCAGAAGAGCAGTCAGTGCTCTTAACTGCTGAGCCATCTCACCAGCTCCATGACTTCTATTTTTTAAATAAAAGTTTTATAGCAAGTTGAACTTAAAAATCACCCACTTATTAATTAATCATTGGGTTCTTTCTAAAGGTGTGCACGAGAACACTTATAATAATACTATGATTTGGGAAAGCTACAAATTTAGGAGTGAGGACCACACTCATGTTGTTTGTATGAAAGGTGTTGTGGTTTGAATGTAACATCTACCATACAGGCTCCCAGATGGTGGAAATGTTTTAGAAGGCTATTAACCCTTTCTGAGGTGGAGCCTTGATGGAGGAAACAAGTCGTTCTGAGTGGATCTTGATGTTTTACAGCCTGGCTGCACTGCCTGTTTAACTTCCTGGGTTTTGAGTGTGGGTGCAGTGCAACCAGCCAGCCTTCTGCCTCCACTACCATGGCTTCTCTGCCTGACTCAATGTTTTTCTTTCTGTTATGGGCTGGGTTCCTCTAAAAAGGAAGCTGAAATAAATCCCTTTTCACTTAAGTTGATTTTTCCAGTGCTTTTTACCATGGCAACAGGGAAAGAAACAATAAAAGGAAGGGCCAGAGACCCAGTTGTAGCTTGGGCTTGGTCTCTGTGAAAGAAATGAAGAATCTGTTGAGAAGGCAAAAAGAGAGAGGGATTAAGTTATACAATGTTTTTTTTTTTTTTCTTTTCTGTGAATGGAGATTGTAAAGCCCAACTTCTTTAACTGAAGGCCAGTTATTGAAATCAAGATACATTGTCCTAGAAAATGTGAAAGAATATTGAGTTGTGAATATCATGAGTCAGGAGAGAAAGAAAAGCAACAAATGAGATTAGACAAAACACAGAATGGACCAGTTTATACAAGCAGGGCATCTGGTCCCTCTAAGAGTAATGTTTCCTTTCACTGGCAGCTGAAACACAGTGATGATGACTTTGAGCTGTGGAGACATGAGCTTTGGTTCACTCCTTCCTCCAGTTGCGCCTGAAGCAGCAGCAGCCATTTGTGTGGAGGGTAGAGATTGGGGGAGGGGGGGAGGTGGATTACATCATGCAGCAAGTACTGTAACAAGAAGGGATAAAGTGATGGTGACTCGTCATTAAAAATGAAAAGAAGGGAGTTGCTGAATTTGGGGTTTATGTTGGGAAAACAAACAAGTTTTAGGGATGGATTGAAAGGTTTTAGATATAGGCAAGGAAGTGGCAGGACTGTAAAGGGAGGGCAACAGAGTGTTCAAAGGAACCGTGTTGTTTATGGTTTGATCTCTGGATTGGGTAACAGCTTCGTTTATCTGGAAAGGAGAGGATCAGGGAGCAGAGGGAGTTGGAAAGATCATGGATAGCTGCCTTATATACAATATGAAATCTCATATTGCAAAGGCTTAAGGGCAATTGGACTCAGAAACTTAAATCTCAGAGAAATTGTTGGAATTAAGACTAATTTTCAAACTGTTGGGATGAATGACATTAAAGGAGAAAGTATAGAGGAAAGAAAGCCTAGAACAAAGTTGCCCCCCCCAAAAATTTATTGAGTCATCTGTATGAGATGACACAGTTTTGACATTTTTACACAGTGAAAAGGGAGACTACCCGGTCCAGTGTTTGACCAGCTTTTAGAGAGAGCAAAGGAACAAGCACGGGGAGTGCCTTTGAAGTGGAAACTCACCAACCCAGAGCCTGGCTTGCTGTAGATTTCCAAAATGCCAGGGAGGTGGCATCCCTTTGCCTCCCTCACCCCTAAGCCAAGCACTGGATAATCCTCATGGGCCACAGTTCAAATAGTCAGAGTAGCCATTTTTACTCTGTTTATGTGTTACGGCTTTCTCCTGGAAACTACAGTAAAAGCTATGGTCTACAATTCTGGCCCCTACACTCCCAAGCCCCTGCCTCAAAACCCCACCCCGACCAACCTCAGCCTCCTGACCTCCAATAGCCTCATGATGTGGCCCAATATGATGGGCTGTGTCTCTGGCCTCTAAGAGCAATGATCAAAAAACTCCATTTTGCTAAGCCACCTCAATTTGTATTTTCCCATATGGCCGCAAGACGGATCTCACAAATATTATAGCTATTCCAAAAAATTACAATGTTGACAAAGGCATGAAAGTCTGTTTATTAGTAGCTGGGAAAAGGTTAGAAGTCCAAGGTGCCTGAGAAAAGATAGGAAAGTGGGTGTGGAACGGGAGCAGATGCTATTGCTACATATAAACAAATACATGAGTTAAAATGAATGTTACACTTAAAGTGTTAGGTAGCCAGGTCAGGAATGCAAAAGATGAGAAATAGGAGCAATCACAGCTGGACATGAGATAGTCACATTGATCAGGCAAGAAGTGCAGACTCTGGGACAAAAGCAACCCAAAGCCTGTCTCGGCAGGCTCTGGCAAATTCTTGGTACCACCAACTCTCTTCGGGAAAATATACGAGGCACTGTTGCCCTTTTATACAGAGTGGTATCTGATGAGTTTAACTGCAACAGACTAACCTGTAAGAATGGCTTCTAAGAAAGCCACCATTTACGGCATTGCTCTTCTTAAAGGTCTCTAAAAAGAAGGAGGCTCTACATTAATATATGCCCTCCATATGGAACTTGAGATACGTGCTAGAAGTCATGGAGGTGCTGTATAAGAGGGTGGGGCTGATTAATAGATACTTAAAATTCAATTTACCCTGGATGATCAGCAGCAGGAAACTGGACTTTGCATCTCACTCCATCCCTGGCTGCATCAAGGATAGATGCCAAGTTTGCCTGCAGCATTCTCTGCCTGGGCAAGAAGGGCCTGGACAGTCTTAATACTCACCTCATAAATATTCATAAAAACTTCTTTAAAATCCACAATGCAGAACCCACTAAGCTTATCCCCACCTTGGGGCAGCCCACTCAAACTTCTCTTTGGAGTGTTTGCTTTGTCTAGCTTTGCTAAGTAAAATTCTGCTCAAAACTATGAGTTTCATCTTAAGTGGGGGAGGGTCCATGATGCAAACAGAACATCCTGAACTATATAACATGGAGCCATTCCTCTGCTTTCTGATCGTGTGTGTGATGCAAGGAGCTGCTTCAAGCAACATTCCTGTCTAGAAATCTTTTTATTTTATTAGATTTGCAATTTCCCCCCAGATTTCTGTTGCTTGAGATTGTGCTTTCAAACATAATTTAAAAGAAGTTAAGTTGTTAGATTGAATTATGGTCACATATTTGGCCAGTAGAATAATTTACTTCACATGAAATTTCCCTAATGAATGGTTGTACCTGGTTGCTACTCTTTTTAATTTGTTCATTATCTACATTTGCCCTGCAATCAGTCTTCACTTCACAGGTCTTCCTGTGTACCTTAGGCAGATTCTCTTTGGGTTGGTGACCAGTTGAAGTACATATGATGAGGATAGAAAAGCAATTGTCACTGCCTCATCACAAAATACAGCCATGTCAAATTTTGATTTCTGTTTGGCTCCGGTTGTGTTTATCTCAAGCCAGTGCTAACAGGAAACTCCACACGGTTACCAAAGATGTTTTCCCGCTAGTCAGGTCTGACGTGTGCCTTCCTGTAAGATTGGTGGTCTCCGTATCTGCTGGGAACCCTCTCCCTCTGTAGCAGCTTTATGCAGCTCAATGGGCTCCAGTGCTATCCTCACTTGCCAAAGAGGACATTCTTCCTGATAAGCAACCAATCGTTCTAAATGGTAAACTCTCTGCATTTGAAGATGCACACTGGGACGATGACTCTGCCTCATTGTTTCATCATGCTTTCTTTTATCAATGATTGAATCTCCTTTTGGTTATTTTTAGCTTTTTTTTTTTTTTTTTTTTTTTTGAGAATGGGCAATAACATCTCAACTCAGGCATTGCAAATCTTTGACATTTCAAAGTATTTAACATATACAAATTAATTTTACCCCAAAACATATACAAACATAAATACTTGCTTCAGCAACATTATTTCAACACGAAAAAGAAATGATGAACATGGAATATAAAATTTATATGGCCTCTCCACAGCCAAAGGGCCCATCAGCAGCATATGAATTAAAACTTGTCTTCTGTGTCTATCCATCTTCCATTCAGGATATCCCACTCTATCTAGTTAGGTGTTTCCTCCAGAAAATTAAAGGCAATTCTTTGCAAAGGATGAATATTACATAATGGTGATTTAACCTATGCTTCAGGTTCACAAAAATACAGGCTTATACTTGAGTTCACAACCACTACTCCTAAACTTCATTTACTTGGAATGTCTCATGATTACTCAGTTTTATTATATTTTTTTCTCAACACTTGGCCTTTAAAAATTCTCTTTTGGAAAAACTGCATCCATAAATTGGCAATGTCTCAGGTCTGCCTAAAATTCTATAATGTCTAGGGTCACCCTTGTGATAGAATTCCACAGCAACTGTGTATGGAGGCACATGTCTGAAATCCCAGGCTTAAAAGGATAAGGCCAGGTGATGGTGAGTTGAAGGCCATCCTGGACTACACAACAAATTCAAGGCCTATCTCTCTTATAGATAGAGAGCTTTTCTAGAGACTTCCAATCTGCCAGTGTCTATATCTAGACCTTTATCATTTTAGGAAGAAGATCACTAGCCTAAAAAGTAAAAAGTGAGTGTGAATATGAAGCTGACAGATTTGTGGGGAACTTATTTAAGCATCAAATTTCTGAAGTGAAAGAAAAAGGGGGAGCAGGACCTCTAATAGCAGGACTTGGGGTAAGAGTTACTAAAAAAAAAGTGAGATACACTAGTCTGACAGGGTTTTTCAAAGACACAGAGAGAATGTGTAGCTCAGCTGTGTACTTATAAGAAAATCTCCTACAAGGTCATCTGCCAACACTGTGTTCTTTATATTCAAGAGGAATGCGTTCAAGAATCCTTTATTGAATCTTCCCCACTTCACCATCCACTTTCATTAGACATATCATCCCCAGAGTCTGCCAACACCATGTATTGAGAGCTTCTAATCAAAACAATGAAAAAGTAATAGTCAGAAGGAAACATTAGGGTCCCGTGTCAAACACAATTCCACAAAGTCTTGGTCATAAGCTGAAATTAGATTTAAGGTGAACGAATAATGAAGATGAGAAAGGAAAGCCGCTTAAGCCTTTTCTCTAATCAAACTCAGTAGAGAAGTATTCCTCAAAATGCCCTGTAAGAACTGCAGCCAGCTCTCAGTGCACTCTCAATTACCACTGTCACCACGGATGATTTCAAGAGTCCACTGCCAGAATAATTTCAATGTTCAAGTCTCTACTTTCACAGATTGCCAAGAAGATGGAAGAACAAATAGGACTTTGGACTTGAGTCTATTGAGCCAAAACCAGCAAAGGAAACAGGAGTGTTCAAAGCAAAGAGTATGAAAAGCATCAATTTCAACATACAAAATGTAGTAATAGATAGCAAAATGGAGTCCGTTGCCTCACACAATGGTGAATCATTTGCCAGGTGCTTAAAGCACACCTACAGTGAGTTGCCATAAGGATGAAGAAAACTTAGTATAGTCAAGACAGAATGCATGGTTCCCAGCTTAAAGCTATTGACTCTTGCTGTAACTGAAAAATGAGAAGGAAACACGGAAGTAATGGGCTAAAGAGTTCTAGCCTTTTCTTAGAGACAAAGCAATTAACTTAAGTGCAATTAACTTAAAAATATAACAGAAAGATGTCATTAGCATGTCTAGTCCAGAAAGACAGGTGACAAAAGAGATATATTTGAAATTTATTACCAACAAAATGACTCCTAGTAGGTCCACAAGAAATCCCGCAACATGGTAGAGTACATGGACAGAAATGAATGCAGATGTCTTAACCTCTTCAAGAGGCTCAGTCACACATTTGTCACTTGAAGGGTTTTGTAAATGTACTTTACAGTTTTCCAAATAATAGTAATAGCAACTAACAGTCCATAGCTTGTGTGGACTATCACTTACAGACTAAGGATCTTGCGGGTAGAGATTTAAATCTGGACCAATGATGAGATGTTAGGAAAATTATGAGTATTTTTAAATTCAACTTCTTACCTTTAAATAGAAAGTAAATAAAAGCCACTTCATCAATGCCAGCATTAAACAAAAAGATAAGGTCAAATTTGGAGACACACACTGTGCCTGGAGGTGTTTGCTATCATATCATCTGTCAGTATCTATCCCTTCGTTAGTTCTAATTCATTGTGTTCGCTTCACTTCCATTATAAAAATGAGAATTTAGTTGAGAGTTGTGGTGCAAGCCTTTGATTCCAGTGCTCAGAGAGCCAGAGGCAGAAAGATTTCTGTGAGTTTGAGACTAGCCTGGTCTACAAAGCAAGTCCAGGACAGCCAGGGCTACACAGAGAAACCCTGTCTCTGCCTTGAAAAGAAAGCAACACAAAACTGAAAACATTATCAGTTCTCTCAGAGCTAATAAGAATGGAAGTTGGGGCCTAGAGAGATGGCTCGATGGCTCCATGACTAAATGCACTTATTGCTGTTACACAGGCCAGCCCCCAGCACTCATATGGTGCCTCCCATTGCAGGGGACCCCACTTCTGAACTCTGCAGGATTCTACGTGCATGTGGATCCACATACATACATAGTTCCTGGCACACAAACATATACATACAATAAAATAATCTCTTTTTAAAGTCCCACATATGAGCAAATGTCCTCAGCTTCTAGAAGCAGCATTTAAACTAAAAAGAACTTTTCCATATAAACAAATAAGGCATCCCTTGTGACAAAGAATGCTCTGGGAAGAGAGAAGGATTTCAACGTCTTAGGAGTAACAGTTTACTGAAGGAAAAAAAATGGCCATTGGGAATATTAACCTATTGTTTTGATCCTGTTAAGTTGAAGGCCTACTTCTTTAAAATGTTGTAGGTATGAGAGAGAAAGAGAGGGAGAGAGAGAGAGAGAGAGAGAGAGAGAGAGAGAGAGAGAGAGAGAGACAGACAGACAGACAGACAGACAGACAGACAGACAGACAGACAGAGACAGGGACAGAGAGAATCATAAGAAAAATTAGAAGTTGTGTGTTTTATTGTGGATATTATCACAGCCTAATCCAAAGTCTTCAGAACAACTAAACATCAAAGAAAATATAGATTTTGATACATATATAAAAAAATAGAAATAAAAGGCCTGCTGAAATCCAAGCCTGGATTTTTTTCCACCCAGCCTTTTGAAAAGCAAAGTAAAGCAAACCAAACCAAATGAGTTCAATGTTCAGTGGAAACGCTTTTCTCAGGGAAGTAACCTTTGTGTATTCCAAGTTTAATCCTTGTTACAGTCCGTTAAGGTGGACTGTAATAGAGCAGAACCTCAGAAACATTCCTCTGGCTCCCAACCTGTGTTCATGGCACATGTACATTCATATTCACAAATACCAAACAATACACACAAATAAAATATTAATTGATTAATTTAGAAGGAGACAACATAGATAACGGGGAGATTTCATGACATGATGTGTGCCAAAACCAGATCACACATTTTTGCCATACTACAACAAAGTACAAAATAGAGAAGTGCAAACAGTGCTAAGGAAATAACACACAAATGTTCCAATATCCACCTTAAACATTGCAAGGTGATTGTAGCTTAACTACATGGAGACTACATTGCAATTCAGAGAACTCTGGTATGGAGTTTACCCTGTGCTTTACACACAATTAATAATATGTAGTTTGGAAATATTCCAAATCCTGTATTATAATAATCATGGAACCCAGCCTGGTGTATTTGCTCTGTCTATGCGCGCGCGTGCGTGGGTGCATGCGTGCGTGTGTGTGTGTGTGTGTGTGTGTGTGTGAGTGTGTGTGTGTGTGTGAGACATTTTGCTTATTTTTGAGGCAGGTTTTATCTATGCAATCCTGAATGTCCTGGAATTTCTGCCGATTATCCTGCCTCTGCCTCATGATTTCTGGAGACACAAGCATGTATTATCAAATACCAGGCCTTCACACTCTGTTTTATGATAGTAAAAAAGGAAAAATAACCACACGTCATGTTTTAAGCCCATCCAATTGTCTATTAGTCTTTAAATTATGCCAATAAGAGCAGAAAATTCTTAGTCTTTTGTTTTAGAAAAACCATGTTGTTTCTTTCTAAATTATAGTTAATTTTTAGATATTACTTTATAGTAATATAGTTACAGCTTCCTCTTCACATGTCATATTTTGTCTCCTATTAATATTTTAGATATTAATTTTAACTGACACTTTTAAAAATTATTTTATTAATTTATTCTTGTTACATCTCAATGGTTATCCCATCCCTTGTATCCTCCCATTCTTCCCTCCCCCCATTTTCCCATTATTCCCCTCCCCTATGACTGTTCCTGAGGGGGATTATCTCCCCCTGTATATGCTCATAGGGTATCAAGTCTCTTCTTGGTAACCTGCTGTCCTTCCTCTGAGTGCCACGAGGTCTCCCCATCCAGGGGACATGGTCAAATGTGAGGCACCAGAGTACGTGTGAAAGTCAGTCCCCACTCTCCACTCAACTGTGGAGAATGTTCTGACCGTTGGCTAGATCTGGGTAGGGGCTTAAAGTTTACCGCCTGTATTGGTCCTTGGCTGGTGCCTTAGTTTGAGCGGGACCCCTTTTAACTGACTCTTAATCTTATTTCTATAACACAGTTAAAACAAGAGCTTTTCTCTAATAACACCACATAAGATACAGTGATAGAATCACCAACATTATTTTCTGTGACATTTTATACTAATTTTATTATAAAATAACTAATAGCAGCCGCTGGTGTTGAAGTGATCATGTTTATTTCAATTTTCTTTTATTGTTTTAGAATTCTCTCATGTTTCCACATTGAAACATTTTCTGCCTAGTATAAAAAGAAGCATTCTTTCCTGATACCTGTCCCTTTCTGATGAATATCAGGTCTCCCCTTCACAATTTAGATAATCCCGTAGATTTTAACAATGCTTCCCTTTGTCAGATTTTGTTGAGGAAATCGCTTCTGAGCATGGTATGGTCTTACATCTTATAGTTTCCAGGAAATGAAGCCGCATCCAGCTTGCACTCTGTTTGCTAGGATTGTTACGGATCTCTGCATCATTGATTTGTTCAACCAGACATTTATCAGGGACCCTTCCTTCACAGTCTGTTTTCTGATAGGACCATAACATGAATACTACACATTCCGGTTTAACATATCCTAAGAGTTTCTTTTGATTCATATTACATCTTAATTGTTATCCCATCCCTTGTATCCTCCCATTCCTCCCTCGCACTTTCCCACTACTCCTCTGCCCTATAACTGTGACTGAGGGGGACCTCCTCCCCCTTTATATGCTCATAGGGTATCAAGTCTCTTCTTGGTAGCCTGCTATCTTTCCTCTGAGTGCCACCAGGCCTCCCCATCCAGGGGACCAGATGTGTGAATATGGGGCACCAGAGTTCATGTGAAAGTCAGTCCCCATTGTCCACTCAACTGTGGAGAATGTCCTGTCCATTGGCTAGATCTGGGTAGGGGTTCAAAGTTTACTGTACATATTGTCCTTAGCTGGTAACATAGTTTGAGCAGGACCCCTGGGCCCAGATCCGCCTATCATAATGTTCTTCTTGTAGGTTTCTAGAACCCTCTGGGTCCTATTTCCCATTCTCCCATGCTTCTCTTACCTAAAGCTCCAATAGGATGTCCTCCCCTCTGACCCACTTTCCTGGTAAGTATAATGTGAATAAATTAATAAAATATTACCAAAAAACATAAAAATAGTTTTCTTTTTAATCAACAAAAATATTTGTTGATAAGCCATGAACAAAACATTGAACTTGGAGCATACTATTGTCTGAGCACAGTATGGTGCCAGCGTCAGTGAACTCTTAATCTATAAGAGGCAACAATCTCAAGACCATACTAATAAAACACTTGTCCAAATTTTATTAGAAGCCGCCTACCATCTAGATTAGATTATCTTTTAAAGGCTGAGAGAATAGAGATGAACAAAATGTCTAAATGCTGCTGTTTCTTCATTGTACATTAAAATAAAGTGCAATTATTCTGCATTGTGCTTCTGACAGCACACAATACAAGGAGGCCTGATATTATTTAGAAGAAATTCCTAGAAGCAGAATGCACTGGTTCGTCTGATACAAGAGAGATGTGAAAACAAACAAGAGTTATGATAATATCAAACCATCCCAGAGAGGCCGGAAGTGACAATCAGCGCATCCAGCTCTGAAGCCGTGAAGAATAGGGACACTGAGGCACTAATATTTAATGATAGAGCACTGGAAACTGCAGGAGATAAAAGATAGAATATTGGCCAAATGATCATATGATTAAATGTTAATAATAATTTCTTCTCCTTTATTATTTTTTCTTTGACTCTTACTTTTCTCAAAATAAAAGATCTCACATGTGCTTAAGTATTATGATTTCTTATTCTCACATGTCATAAACTCGTTTCACAATTGTTAGCTACTTTTAATAATTACATATTGTCATGCTTCTCTTTGGCTATCTTAAGCAGTATTAGCTTAAAATAACAGGGTATTCTTTGAAATTACTCCTCTGGAAAGCACTTTTTACTACCCTAAAAGTAAAATATTATCATGTATTTTAGAATCCTTAGAATACATCCTCATGTTGTTGGGACAATTTGTAGGATAGGAAATTGTTAATAAGATACCATTGGGTCATTTTCACTGGGTTTCCCTGATTTTTCTGAACAATCCGTAGCGAACCAGTTCTTGATATGTTTGAATTTTTGTTTTTCTTTATCCTGCTGTGGCACCAAAGACATCCAGAAATTAAGCTGGTAAAACACAAATTTAGAATGATTGTTTTTGCATTTGACATTTTCTAACCATTTTTTTCCATTTCTCTCTTTTGCCATTTTTTTTTTCTTTTTGGTAGTGAGTAGAATGCAAGTTTAGATTTATAGCTGAGGAAAAAGAACATTTCTGTTCTAAATCAACCTACCCCACAATCTTGAGAGCTCTCATCATCTCCAGATATTATGGGTGGAGCAAAGGAAAAATTATTCCTCTGGTACAACCTCTTACTTCCCATCTCTGTGGGCAAGACAGGGGATGAATCAGGAATATCAAGGCTTAACTTCAGGCTATGGGGGGCTCTTACAAATTGCTTGATTCTATAAAAGATGTTCATCAAATTTCCTTTCTCTGTGGCACTGTACCACTAATTTCAGAAAGGTTAGGCAACTCAAATAAGAATTCTAGCTTCTTAGCTCAGGGTCTGCAGTACTCGGGTTTGTCTCTCCCTCTTGGTGCTATAGAGTAGAAAATTCCTACAGGCAGAGAGTTGAGGACATCATAGGAATCCCTCATGTGTAGTTTCCGCATATCCTTTAGGCCAACAATCCTGTTTTATGTATGGCCAGTATCTGAGAGAATACAACTCTCTGTCCAGGACACCCTGTTCCTGCTCCCTCCCACCTTTTTAATTATCTCAGGTTTTAGTGAGCAATGCCCATTTTTTTTTCCTACAAAGGCTTTTTAAGTATTTTACACTAACATTTATAGTAAAACATGGACTAAAAAATCTCCTAAATTAACAAGCCCCATAGTTTAGTACTTTAGTAAAAAGTACTAAAATTTAAACCAGGGTTTGGAGAGATACTCAGTAGTTAAAAGCAGTCTCTGCTATAGCAGAAGACCTGAGTGTACTTCCTAGCACCCACCCACACCCATGTCCACCTCACAGCCACCTGTAACTCCAGCTCCCAGGGATCTGTAGTCCTCCTTAGGCAGCTGCAAGCAGCTGCACTTATATGATGTGCATGCATGCATGTATGTGGGTTCACATACATATACAGAAAATAAGAAATCAATAAATCTGTAAAACAAAAAAATTACAACTGAGTATTAAATATGGTGGTAGGGCATACTCAAAACATTCAGCACTGGAGTATGGCTGACATATGCAGGTTTTGCTTAAAATTATGGAAGCATATTTCTAATCAGAGCCCTCTATTCACAGATTCCACTCTCCTCCTTGTGTGTGATGGCCTTATACCTCCCGAACATCTAGAGAGTCAGCCTCTGAGAAGACTGTATGCAATCTACTTGATTTTGATTTCCTACCACAAGTAAAAACTTGAAGGCATCCTAACTCCTTTTGACTCTAAGCCTACAGAACAAGACATCCACCCTTCTCCCACATAGAATTTGCTAGACTGCCTTTGAGGAAGCTGGCATCAAATCTTTATACTTACCATTTCTATGGAAACACGAACAGTTTAGTTGGTTATCTTCACAGAATATTTTACAATGTTCAGACCAAGAAAAAGGGTTATATGGGTTCTTAGCCATATGTGTGTGTGTGTGTGTGTGTGTGTGTGTGTGTGTGTGTGTGTGTGAATGCTGTCCAATGGAAAATATAATAACCTCAGTCACATTTTCCAATCTTAATGCGACAATAATTACATAATTTTATTTTTCAAACAGGATTATGTGAATTCTTTTTAAAAAACTTATTATAATGTATTCAGATTACTTCCCGATTGTTATCCCATTGCTTGTATCTTCCCGTTCCCACCTTCCCTCCCTCTTCTGCCCTATTCCCCTCCCCTAGACCTCTGACAGGAGGGGACCTCCACAGCCTATCAGGTCTCATCCAGATGTTCTGCTTTCCTCTATGTGCTACCAGGCCTCCACACCAAGGGGAAGTGATCAAATGGTGGGGAGGGCACTGGAGTTCAAGTAAGAGGTAGTCCCTAGTCTCCCCACAACCACGGAGAATGAGCTGTCTGTGGGGGAGAATGAGCTGCCCCTCCTCCAACATGGGCGCGTGTGCGGGTTTGTGTGTGTGTGTGTGTGTATGAGAGAGAGAGAGAGAGAGAGAGAGAGAGAGAGAGAGAGAGAGAGAGAGAGAGAGAGAGAGAGAGAGTGTGTGTGTGTGTGTTCTGGTTGATGATTGTTTACATAAAGCTTTTCTTTTATTTTCTAAGAATTTATACATTTTTGTCTTTATTGCCTCCTCTTACTAAAAGAAGTGCATTCTATGCATCGCCTTTTTATATTTTGTCATTTCTTTTTCAGGAGCATAATCTCTTTTGTTTTCTTTATTCTTTGAATTTGCAAGAATATGCTGAAATTTTGCAAGGACAATATTTGTTTATCCATGCTGTAGTGTTAAAAGGAAAATAATTTTGGATGACTTTACACCCATGGATTCTAAGACAACAGAATTGCGAGAACTAATTTACTATGCTGCAGTATTTGGGCTAAAGAAAGGATTTATAGCATTGATGAAACAGAACTATAATATGTATGTATATTAAGGGTCAAAAATAACTATGCAGAAAGTAATTATTATTTGGGTCACAAAATTCTAAAATTGATGTGTGCTTTGTCAGTATGTACCTTGTAAGTGAATTGTCAAGTCTGATCTTTGTCAATATTAGTTTCTTTTGTGGGGGTAGGTTGGTTGTTTTGAGAAAAGGTCTTGATTTGTTTGAACTTACGATTCACCTTCTAGGGGCCTCGTGTGTTGCAATCCCAGGCATGTGCTACCACACCCAGCTTGTGGATTTCTCTTTGCTTTTTCACTGTGCCAATTTTATTGACTTAAATATTGCATTCTGATTACTCATCCTCCCCAAGGTTTCATATCTTTCCTTCTACCAATTAACCCACCTTTTCCTCCTTAAAAAAATAATCTCTTCCCTGTTCATGACTTTTAGATTTGTTCTGTGACCGAATTTGCTTAAAGAGGGCCATCTCTGTGGCTATTTGATTGGAACTATGCTTTGGGTCTTCTTAAGGTCACCTGTTGGTGTGTAATTGAAGACAAGTCTTTGTCTTTCCCTTGAGTCTCTCCAAATTCTTCACAGCTTGAACCAGTGAATCTCAAGTTTGGTTTATTTTGTCCAGTAGAAAGGAGTAGACAATATTCAGATACTGGTTTTTATTATGATGATTTAGGGCTGTGAAGCAGTCTACACTGCTACTGGCATCCATTTTGCTAAAACCAAGAATAGGGGTAAATATCTTAGCATGCAGAGGGCAGGCACATACAAGAAGTGTTATTCAAATCCCAATCTTAACATGGTTGAGGTTGAAAAATACTTTTTTAAAATCAGTATAACTAAGAACATATTGGCATTTATTCTTGTCAGTTCAAAATGAAAATTTGAGTTTTCAAATTTTTAATAGCTTTAACCCTTCTTCTGGGAAGATCTAGATCTTTATAAATGCTAGACAAATACTGCACAAATGGACTGATTTTACCAACTCAAAGGTGTTCTTCGATGTAGTGTATTTCATTATTTTAAGTGCAGGTATATTTCTAACTTGTATCTCACGGCCACAAACATTCTGAGGACCACTGAAAGACTCATTTGGAGAAGGAATTCTAATAAGACACATAACCAGATATTCAAACTAAGTAATCAGTGTTTTGAAGTACACCAGAGACATGTCCATTACTTGTAATCCAAGATCAAGTCTTCAGACTCCCTGGATTAAATCACTCCTCTATCACTCCCATTCTAGCCGTTATTTATAACTATCCTGTCCATATATGAGGCTTACAAATACTTATTATACATTTATTCAAAATTCAATAAATCAAGATAAGAGGGAACACTAGAGAAGGCAGGAGATGGCTTTCTAAAATGAAAAAAGAAGTAATGCAAAGATGCAGGAGAAAGATCCCTAAACAAACCATGAAAACCTGTGCGGAAGGAGAACTGAGAGGAAAGTTCTGCATTTACCTCTCCAGGGAGAAGGAAAGGTAGAGAGTGTAACTGCAAGACTGAAAAGGATGCCAAGGGTAGCTAGAGTTCAAAGAAGAATGATTCATTAAACAGAGTGTGTTGCTGATGCTGTAGTGCCCAGAGTGTCCCTCATAACTGAACAGACGAGGACCACTACACTCCCTACCAGTGTAAATAAAATTGTAAAGTGATGCTTACTGGATCAAAACACATTTTAAATGCTATTTCCCTACTCAAACCCTGTGTATGACCCAGATTAAAACAATAAATTAGAAAAACATTTATCTCACAAAGCTCATCATGCAGTTTTATGCTATTAAATTATACAAGACATAATCTGAATTCTTATGGAAAATAAGATTATATGATCATTGTTAATGAAGACCTCATATTTATTCCTTTTTGTGTGACAGAGAAGAAGTGCCATCTCACTTTTTAATGAGACAAAGGAACCTCTCATTTGTATTCATTGGCTTTTAGCTGATCAGTCTTTCCTCAAGTATATTTTCTTTGAATATTTGAGATTATACATTATGCAAATGAGAAAAGGATACTCTAGAAAATATTGAGACCCAATGAGAAACTGCATAAAATAGGTAATGAATATAGCATACAGGGAAAAAAAAATGAGTTTGTGTTGAAATAGAAACAAATTCCATTTACAAAGTAAAATAAGGTAGGCATTTTAAGAAATATAAACCAGTGAAAGATGTTACAGGAGAAAAGTTTAATAACACCCTTCCCAAGCCTGGGTTGCTGTTTTGTGTTTTCACTCTTCATTTGCACAACAACTCTTAGAAGGAAGAAGGATGTTGGAACCTAGTTCTCAAATGTGATCAGTTTGAGGGACTTGTAAAGGCCATGTTACTCTCATAAAGTGCTTGGTCTTGTTCGAGTACCCACTACATGTTAAACACTTGTGGAAAATACACGAAGGACACTTCTCTATTGAACTGTCATTGTAACCGGATGAAATAGGCGCTGAGAGAGAAAGCGCTGTGCCCACCTCAGGAGGTAGGTCAATTACTTTCTAGACCTAGGCAGAAACAACATTCCTTCAAAGGCATATTAAAACACAGACTCCTTTCCATACCTCCAGCATATCTGACCAAGGATGTCTGAGGTGGGGAATGAGAGTTTGCATTGCTAGAAAAGCTCAGAGGTGATGCTCAGGGTATAGATCACAAGCAGAGTAAATAAGCTAGTGAACCTGCTCATCCAGGCTGCAAAGTTCACACACTTGAGTATGGCCTTAGAGACCATTTGAAATGTGGCCAGAGATACGTGTGACAAAGAAAATGACCCTGTTGTCCAAATCTTGTCATGTAGAGTGAATATTGTTATTTATAGACTTTCCTAGCACAATCCCAGCTTCAAAAAAGAAAATTTAATAAAGAACCACTTCCAGTTAAAAAAATCTGACCAAGGACTCCCTTCTTCTTAACTTAAGGTGACCAGCAAAGCTTGCTAAATTCATATTTTTCTGTCTGAGAAATCTTCCAGGATATAAGAAGCTATACCTGAAAAAATATTTTAAAAACTGTTTTTTAGATGGAGTTCTCATATTAATTTTCATTTTAAAAAACAACAGTATATAATTTTTTCTTCATATTTTAATATTTTCCAAGTTTTAACAACAAAACATAACAAAATAAAATATAAAATAAAAAAAAAAAAATCAAAGTTGGACAAGGCAACCCAACAGAAGGAAAAAAACCCTAGGAGAAGGCATATTCTCTCCCTCCCTCCCTCCCTCCCTCCCTCTCTCTCTCTCTCTCTCTCTCTCTCTCTCTCTCTCTCTCTCTCTCTCTCTCTCTGTGTGTGTGTGTGTGTGTGTGTGTGTGTGAGTGTGTGTGTGTGCATGCGTGCATGTGTGCCTGTGTGTTTGATATGGCATGGAATTCAGAAGACAACTTGTAGGGGCTAGGGTCTTGCTTTCCACACAGTATGCCCTGGTGATTGAATAGAGATTCTCAGGCTTGGTGGCCATCACTTTTACTGAGACATGTCACTAGTCCAAAACAAACAAACAAACAAACAAACACACTTACAAAAAGAAAAACAAGGAATAATTGTTTTGTGTCTAGATGGTGTGCCTGGAAATCTACCCATCTGACAGAGTAATGGATATCACTGAACATCAAGTCCCTCTCAGCCATGCATGGCATAGTTTTTTCAGAAAACCACAGCTTGTCGCACTAATGACTGGACAAATAGCAACAAAAGATAATTCTGCAGAAAAATGTGTCACAATTCGAGTGCACACACAATATGACACATTAATCAGAGTCATAGTGTTTACCACAGACAAAAAAATAAATAGATTTTGGGTTATCTGTGATGAGAAGTTGGAGAGGTGTTGTTTTGCTTACAGTGCTTGGGGAGCTCTGCATAAGCAAAGGATGGGGGGAAGTAGAAGGCGGAAGTGTGAACAGCTTCCTTGAGTGAAAGCCAAATGTTACTTCTAAACCATATTGTTCCATTCATTACCCCTGGAAAAATCATGTATTCAAACTAGATTCATGGCCAGTTCTGCTCAACTGACCTATTATTAAATGCATCTGTTCTGGAAATACAGTAAAGTATTTCTCATAACTCTTCACATGTCTTATTACCAGAGCTAAAAAGGTCTGGGCTTAATGAAATTTTACTGCAGTTGAAAAAATTAATTTATATCACTCCAATGATAAGTGCAGAAACACACACATTATTAATTAACTTGGCATTACTAGGGAAATTGCACAGGTAGAAGTACTTAACTGGCATTTGCTGTGGTAGGTGAGTACAGAGGGTGCGTGACCTTCAGCGGAATGGACGAAGGGCTACAGCAGTGTCCTAGGCGGAGAAAGCAGGGGTGCGTGCTTCACTGTCTCTGCTTAGATTTTCAAAGGATCTAATAAAACTTTTGAAGAAGATACTGTGAGATATTAATGAAAGTCTGTCAACAACACAAGGATACAACAAGATCAATATTATCAAATGTTCTCACTGCTGTGGAGACACGGGGCTGCCCACTGGGATGAATCAAGTGTGGACAAGCCAGAGAAGGCCCAGTGTTGACTGTTGAGAATCTCCCTTCTCTATTATAAAGTCCTCCTGCTCTTCAGTGATGATTTGTTCATTCTGTGGTTCTAAGACATGAATACCATCAATAATGTAAAAACAATCCCAGGTTCCATGGTTGCTTTTGCTCTGGCCTGCTGAATGCTAATACCAGCTAGCCAGCATAAGCTGAAGTAGTCATCTGTGAAGCTTCTGCTTGTCTGTGTCTGTGTATGTCACCATCTCCACAGCTGCCTGGGACAGTGGCCACTTCTAGACAGCTCAGAAGGCTCAGCCCCCAGAGTCAGCTGCTTCCGAGTGGTCAGGTGAAAACACGAAGAACGGGAGACCTCAGCGGTGAACTGTGCGCTTGAATTCACCAGCTTTCAGAGTAGCTCACCTCCAGATTCTTGTTACTTAGCATGAAAACCAAACAGAGGCAAAAGTGTAAGAAAGTGAAAATGTTGCTTTAGAGTCGTGTGTTATTTTGTTTGTTTGTTTCTGGAAACAGCCAAGGAAATGAAGTCACAGTACTGAAGGCTAGGACTTGGGTCAAGCTCTGGCATCTGTCATCCCCTCCCTGTACCTGTCCCTCAGAGCAGAAGTGAGTTCTGGCATTGGCCTGAAACGACCTGAGCCCAGATTCCCAAATTTTATTGGCCCAAGAACCGGATATAGCACCATAAAGCTCACTGAAGCCTACAGTTTCTTGTAAGCTGGCTTTCGCCTTACGTGAGTCCTTCAAGATATGAAGAGAAAATTATAGGAGTCATGATTTAGTAATTTCCCAATATTAAGTATAGTGGTTTATAGCTTATTTATGGCTCACAATCCACACAAAATGTTTCCGCTTCTATTTGTAGATAAAGTATAAGAGGACATATTTTTCACACACGATTATACAAAGTGTCTTGCCAATAGTTACCACTAATGTAAATACGTTTAGGTGACATTTGATATGTGGCCTTAGATAGTGACATGCTTGAATGCCTGCACTGTGTTCCAAAGTACACTTAATTCTTTTCATCACTGGGGAGTTTCAACCTAGGGCCTTGCTAGAAAAATGCTTCCCCACTGAGACCTGGGCTATGCCCCTACCCTTCTCTTATTTTGACATTAGAGACATGATTTCACAGATTTCCTAGGCTGGCCTTTAACACCCTCTTTATGTCTTGAATGTAGGAGTCTTCTGTCACACTCTCCCAAGGAGCTAGAATTGGAGGTGTGCACCAACAGGCTGCATTTAGACGTTTTAATGTTTTAGAGGCATCAGTATTAAGCAGTGAGCATTTCCCACACTCATTCAGTATACACGATCCCACTAGTTGAGAAGATTCGACTCAATGATAGTGTCTTTCATCATAAAGATATGCTCCCTTTATCAGGGCATGCTGTAAAAATCAGTTAGTATGCTCTAAGTTGTAGAATGCTGCTTACTTCGAACCTTGGCTGCAATTAAAGTACTTAAGTCATAATGGGTGAACTGAAATTTATTGAGCGCTGCTATGTTGTTCTGTAGTAAGGGTCTCAGTAAATCAGGACAAAATGTCCAGATGAAGCAAAACTCCCCAGAAGACAACTGTTTATATACAGTGACTTTCCCCTTTCATCTGTTCTAAAAAATATTACTTTGATGCATGTGTGTCCTCTAAAGAGTGTGTGGACTAGTGCGGCTGAGCAAGCCTAGCTGGCTACACTCAAAATTAAGAGTGTGCTCCAGTAAATCCAAATATGCCTGTGTAGTCAGATTGCTTTGATATCTCCAAATGCCACATTATTTGAGTCTGGAGAATTCCTGGGTTGTATCAGGAAGAGGGCTATGTAAAAATGAACCAAACTTTATTCTAGACTGTGCATGGCTCTATAGATTTAGTTAACTACAATGCCCATATTAACATAAAGAATGGTGATATATCAGTGATTTTCAGTAGCAGCTGCTGGCTTGCAGGTGAAGTTAAAAAGTACTCCCGTCCAGAAAGCCCAGCATGGGTATCTGAACACACATCTCATACTTGCTCTTTCAGCCTTTCTCAGGCTTCCATTTCTACCGCTCAGAGCTGGATCTGGCCTTTTCCTAAAAATACACAATGAGGGAAGAGGAGATAGATTTCACCTCAAACATCATCATTCTCTTCAATTCCTGAGAGGATGTTGGAACTCTGAAGAAAAAAAAAAAAAAACTGGGAGCCCAGTTCTTAAAAGGTGGCATCATATGTGAACGCAAATCCCAATAATAGAAATTTGGAAGAGAGAGTTAAAAGAATGGAACGTGTGGTGGAAAACATTCATAATTCACCCTCTTCCTTAATGGATTCATGACAGGATACCTTGGTTCCATTGCAGAAATAATCTTATCTAAAATTCATCTCAGAAACACCAGAAGACAGGGAAGAACACCTGGATTTTAGAAATCTAATAAATATTAACATTTCTGAGTCCTGTATTTATGGCAGCCTGGTTAATTAGCACAAAAGGTCATTCGTGACACCTATAAGATTCTGGAAGTATAAAAGCATGATAAATCTGTAACATTCCTCCAAGACATCATATTTACCAAGGCCTGGGAAACACAAAACACAAATGCCAATTCACTTACTGGGAGCCTCTGCATTAATGCCTGGAAGACATCAATGAAAATAATTTTCTAGTTTTATGCATTATTTATCACTATAGTAGTCTCTGTTTTAAAAGATGTTTCTAATTCTTGTTTCTGTGTTTGCAACTTTAGACATGTGGACTTGATAAGGGATTGGTTTAAGGGATTTGCTCCCTTTCTGTTTAGGGCTGCCTTTGATTTTTGGTCTCACTGTCCAGCTTCTCGCACAGTGAGAAAGCAATTTTCTCCAGACTCAAAATTAGTATCACATCATGAATTATTCAGGCCAGCACATTGCTTCTTGTGGCACCCCATGATCTTCCAGTCGCAAAGTCTGAAGTCCTCCCTTTCACACATTCCCGTCTTCACTCAGCCCTCTGCCCCCCAACTCAGCCTCCTCCCAACACAGCAGTCCAGCAGGCTGGCTTCAAGGCACCTGATTGAATTTGTGTTATATTTAAATCTCAAGTCACATAGCCACCTCTTCTAGATGGAGAGCATCAGAGAACCATCACGCGAGGCAGGCTGTTTCCACACAAAACAACGTCCAATCATTTCTTTGAGATGAGAGCCAGCTTTTAATAACTGCATCTTAAAATAGATTCATTGAGATAAGCGTGCCAGGCCTCAAATATCTAAATTAATATACCAACCTTGCCTTTATCATCTTTGTATTTGGTGATTTTAGTATTTCCTTAAGCATCTTTCTATGGAAATATATTGCCTGTATATGAATGGTAATATTCACATTTTCTCTGTTGTTTTTTTTTTTCATTGATTCTCAGGAAAATATTCCTTATGCACAGACATTGTCTAATCTAATCCTACTACTTTTTGTGTTAACACAATTTGAAATAGAACGATAATATGCTTATTATTTTTTCATTTAAAGTTTTTCCATTTACATTTATATTATTACACATATATACAATAATCTACCTCTAGCAAGAGGAAGCAGGAAACAATCAGGAATTACATAAATGTTACATTCGTAGTGTTTTGGCTATTTGTATTTGGCAATCTTGAAGAAAACATCTTTCCTGTCTTGGCGCTTATTATTTCAGCTAGTTCTTATTTCTCTTTCCTCCCTTCTTGCGTTCTTTTTGCTGGTTTGTTTGTTTCTTTGCTTGTTTTCAGATATGGGGTCACATGTAGCCAAAAGGAACCCACAACTTGTTATATAGACAGAGATGACCTCCTGACCATCCAGTCTCTACCTGCCACATTCTGGGATTACAAGTGGGCACCGTAACATCCAGCTGATTTTAGGTGTTTTAAATACATGCATTTGATTTTTTTTTTTTTTTGTCTCAACAGCTATTTCTGTGAAATTTTCATATAGCCTTCTGTTTAAACTAAATTAAGACTGACTTTCCTAACTGAAGAGGGCTGGACTTGAAAATTTATGATATAATAGGAAACTATATTAGTGATATAATGTGAAATTAATATTTTACAAAAAAAATAAATTAGAAAATAGATGTTGCTTTAGTTAAGTTTTCTAGTATTGTGATACAACATGGACTAAAACCACCTTGGGGAACATAGCATTTAAAAAAATATTTCAGCCATTAGCCCACCATTTAGGGAAATCAGGGAAGGAACTCAAGACAGAAACCAAAGGCAAGAACTGGACTAAGGCAGAAGGCTTGCTCCCTGTGGCTTACTCAGTACACTTTCTTGTAGTACCCAGGAACACAGGCCAAAAACAGCACTATGGGCCACTGACCTGGGCTTTCTCTTCTCAATCATCAATCAAGTAAAACAAATCAATGGTGGACCTTTAACTGTCAATCATGAAAAGTCATCAAGGACTTGCCCGCAGGGCAACACAGTGGTGGCATTTTCTTAATCTAGGTTCTCTCTTCCCAAATGACTCTAGACAGACCAAATATGAAACTAGTAACATAATATCTCCTTAGAAAATTTTTTCCAAATAGCTCCACAAACAAATCATTCATACGCACCATCTTAATCTTTTCTAAAAGTTTAGCTCTGTGATGAAATGAATCCGGTACAAAAAAAAAAAAAATATAAGCTAGGTACTGATCATTTGATTGTACTAATAGTCAAGTTTTATAGAGTAGCATTCTAATTACTCAGAGGTTAGAGTTCACATCGGATGAAATTTTTTCCAACCACTTATTTTTAGGGATGGTTAGTGAATGAAAGTATCTTTAAAGTATAAATTTCCCTTCTGCACAGATGATCATTGGAGGATACCATTCAGTCTGTTTCTACTCATACCCACTTAATTGTGACAAGATATGCTACCTTAAATAAAAATATGTTATAATTTTATAAGATTATCTAATATGTACATAAACCAGAAAATAAAGGAATACAAATATGCTCCGGGAACCTTGATAGTGGCAAGTATATTAAACTCCATTCAGTTGTGTTGGCCAGTGTCATGCTCCCTTCAGGAGTTTACTGCTACTGCAGATACTAATTTTATCTGTGTATCCTAAGACCCAGAGTTCACATTGAGAAAATCTTAGGAGTCCCGAAGTCCCACTTATATTTGAGTGGATTACATGGATGCTCTAACTTTTTAGTTCTCTATTTATGGCTTGCAGTCTGATTTTACAGCATTAGTCATCAAAGCTTCTTTTCCTTCCTTTTTTTCCCCCCTCCATGTTTCTTCCATGTCTTGCCTCTCAATGTCATGTATTTGTAAGAAGAGAAATCATGGTGGAGCCTCCTGGGGTTAGCTGATGGGCAGGGACCATATGCTTCTGGGTTTCTTCAGAAATTACTGTGTGTATAACATGACAAACCAGGTCTCTCAAACTTCAGATAACTTCATGTATAACACAAACAGCTTGCTAATCAGCTATGGTGGCAGTTGCCATATTTTAGTAATATTTATTAAATTGTTACGAAGCATGAAAATGTATCGCTTTATCTCCATGATGAATTAGTTAAGAGAAAGATGGTTTTGCTTTTGAAAAATAACTATTTGTAGTAGACGCTCCTTTAGGGCTTTATTTTTGTTTTGTTTTGTTCTTGTGTTTATTTTATATCCTCTTTTATTTTTAGTATTTATGCAAGAAAGATTAAAGAACATTTAAATGTTTCTTTTCATTTAAAAGAAAAGAAATATCTTTGCATGTTTATTTGGTTGCTGTTTTATAGATGATCAGCACAACTCTAAGGGGTTATGGTGATGGTTGTAGCAGAGCCAGTGGCTCTTCCTCTACTGCAAGATCGAAAGTGGAGAAAAGAGGTGAAGTGTCTTCTGGTAAGTGCTAAATACAAGAATCTACTTTTATTATTCTAATTTTGCCAATCATTCCATGGCTTGTGAAGTTACCTAATTCAAAATGTTTGTCTGCAGCAAAAACAGAATTCAGGCGTGAGCCTGAGATACCAGTACCACCAGTACCACCAATTTCATTTACTCACTACTTAATCTGAAACTGAAGCCAGGAAACTGAGCATATTGTTTACAAATATTGCCTCTCTATAAGCAAAACTTTTTAAATATCTGCTTATCAATATTTATCCATGTGATTTAACAGATTTACATACTTTCTTCATGTTTCAGCATTTTATATATTAAATTATTAAAGTAACCATTAAAACCTAATACTTTGACCTATAGTTTTACAAATATAAAAGATCACAACTGTAAATAGCTTTAAGGTATATAGTAGCCTATAGTGACTATCCTTAAAAGTTACAATGTCTTTAAAATCTTTACAAATTTACAAAAAATAATAGAATACCAGTGGTTAACACTTTCTGGGAACCTATAGAGTACTACTCCCCATTCTAAGCAGTTTAAGTATATGAACCACTTTGTAGTTCATAAATCAGTCTCTGGATAAGTTAGGTATTACAGATGAACAATGGAACAACAGTCCCACACCTACTCACTAGTAAGTGACCCGCGTTTTGACTTATCACTTAAAGTTCAAAAATATTCAGTGTACGTTTTCATCAGAAACTTGAGAAGTCCTCCCACAAATAAAAATAAAAATAGGAGAAATATTTTTAAATTATTTTATGAGTATGAATGTTTTCCCTGCATATACGCATACATACAGTGTGTCCCCTTTTCTCATGAAGCTAGAAGAACACACTGCATCCATTGGAACTGGAGTTAAGAATGGTTGTACCCACAATGTGGGTACTAGGAACTGAACCTGTGTCCTCTGCAAGAGCAGCAAATGCTCTTAAGTGCCAAGAAATCTCTCCAGACCCAAGAGACACTCCCTACAATTAGAAATTAACTTTCTCTGCTGACTCATTCATCCAAGAAATGTCATCCATTGTACAAGAGTCTTGTACTGTAATCTGAAAAGAATCGAAGTCATCTAGCTCAGAGCAGAGTATAAAGGCCTCTCGCATAGCACTGGCCTACAAACCCCGTCACTTCTCCTGCTGCTTCTCTTTGTGTTCACGAGCAACTAGGAAAGCAAACATGTAGAGCTGGGTGTGAGCCCACAAGAACAAGAACCTCAGGCACAAGAATCAACACGCTGTGATCTCACAATTTCCTGGTCCTAATATCTGTATCTGGAATTAATAAGATCAGACCCAAACATTCAGTAGGTGGTTTAAATTACACCCACCATGAAAACATAGCTCGTACATATGTTACGTAATTAATTTTCTTTTTTTATTTTACGGGTGATTAATTAAGACTTTCATATATAATATCTCCTAAGGATTTAGAAATGGTGATCTGCTATAAACGCAGAATCATGACAGGTTCCTAAGTTTTGAAATTAGCCCACAAAGCTATAGGTTTCCACATAGTATTTTCAAACCTACTTTGGTTTTGCTGTTCACTCACACACATACACATACAAACACACACTCACATGTTCACAATTGTGGATTAATATAAATTGTGAAAAACAATTGGTGGCATAAGTGGCTTGGGTGCCCTACCATAATTCTTATTAGTATAATTATCTAGAATATTTGAAAATAAACAGGTTCACTAGCCTTAGTAAACAGTATGTTATTAACAGTTGGGGTCTGCTCAAACTACTGTACCAACCAAGGACAATGCATGCAGTAAACCTAGAACCCCTATCCAGATCTAGCCAATGGACAATAGATACTCCACAGTTGTGTGACGAACAGAGACTGACTCTGACGTGAACTCTGGCGCCCCCTATTTGACCACTTCCCCTTGGTGGGGAGGCCTGGTAGCACTCTGAGAAAGGATAAGCAGGCTACCAGGATGAGGCTTGATAGGCTGTGACCATATGGTAGGGAGGAGGTCCCCTTGTGTCACATACCTAGGGGAGGGGAATAGAGTGAAACAGGAAGGGAGAAGAGAACAGGAAGGTACAAGTAGGGGAATAACAATTGAGATGTAGTAATCTGAATAAATTACTTAAATAAAATAAATAAATAAATAAATAAATAAATAAATAAATAAATAAATATCACATGATAAACACACACAAATTCAATATCCTAAAATGTTTATATAGTTGAGCTTTCTAATTTTTATGTCCAAAGAACTATCATATGAGGTTAAATGAAGAGGAATTTTAAGTGTAACATAGATTTTGTAAATTGTCTGCTGACGTTAAAAAAGCAAAACAAAACAGACAGACAAACAACCAACCAAACAAAAAACCCAACGTGTTGGAAGATACGCACTCAGAAAACACACGCAGAATGTTAACCATAGACAGATGTTTCTGCCTCAGCAAAAGCTATATTATAATAAGCACAAATATGTTAATTAAAAATATTAAGCCAGCACTTGGGGAGCAGAGAAAGGTGGATCTATGAGTTTGAAGCCAGCATAACTACACAATACCTTCAAGTACTACATAACAAAATTTTGTCAATAAAAGTGACTCATAAAACTGTCGTAGAATCTCATTACATCTCCTACTGATTTTGCAGTGAACTAAGTTTGCATACGTAGGGGCTACATTTTGTGATGTTTGCTCAAGGCAAAACCCTCTAGGGATCCATTTCTCAAAATTAATCCCTATTACTATTGGCTATGTCCATATGATCACAGTCAGGGTATTGTCCCAGGAAGCTAGTAAGCAGTCCATTCAGCCCGAACTGAAAGCCCAGAAGGGAAATGGCTGACTGGGCAATCCTGGCCTTGGGAAAGATTAGAAGAAAAGAGCGTGGGCTGGATAAGTAGAGATCACATGAAAACAACAACGGATCTGCCTCACAATGCAGACTACTACTTACCACACTATGTAAGATCTAGAAACAGCACTTATGTGAACTGGCAGTGTACAGTGCTTCCTGTACTTGTAGCCGTCACTCTCCAATTCTGTAGGCTTTTAATAAGTTCAGCAGAGAACCAGTGAGGAAAAATGAAAATAACCGGCAATGTGAGCAATGAGCATGGCTGTGTTTTAAGCAAACTGTAAGGTTCTAGTGGAGTGAGGTCAGTGGTATTGTCTAAAGGCGAACATGCACTTTTCAGTTCTAAGCCTGACATATTACGGAGACAATAAGCAATAACTATTCGACTGAATATCTGAAAGTTTAAGTTAAAGAAGGGGGATCAATGTCATATATTGAGGATGAAAGTGTTAAATCTCAATGTCTTCCTTAGCAATCGGGTGGGGGGCAGGGAGTGGGCTCCATCGCTCCATTTTCTTTGCTAACTGGGAGTAAAAGTAGAGACATACACCAAAATAAAATTGGAGAGCCATTGAGTAAGGTACATGTCATCAAGGAAGGTTTAATGAGCTTGTAGAATTTTGGGACATAATGCTACTACTGGAAATGGAAATCAATAAGAAGTAAAGTATTGCTGAATAATGATTGGGAACCAATTGTGATTAAAGAGCACAGATGAGGTATGATCCTTATGAGACGGGCTCTGCAAACGCTAGTGCCTCCTGGCTCCCCGGCTTCGTACTGGTAACAAGAAAGAACATAACTTCCAAAGCTCTTTTCCATATGTCATGTCCTGTCTGTCATTTTGAATTATATGATTCAGTTCACAATTTCTAATTCCCCTCGTGAACTCTGAGGATATTGGGTGACTATGTGAAATACTGTATTTCTTTCTCAGCCTTCTTGATCTGTCTTCATGACTTTGTACTTTCTTATCTGTGAGTGATCCCAGGAGACTTTTCTTTGTATAATCTCTCCAAAGCTCTTCCCATACACGGCTCTTCCTGAGCCATCACAGAAAACTTTATCGATTCAAATAAAAAAAAATAAGAATAGGTGGCCCTTAATGATCAGGGTTCTTTTATGATTGGTCCCAAGTAAATATTGAAACAGAAGAAAAAGAAATAACTAAAAGAACTCTGAATCCTGATATTGGCTGAACTCATTAAAAAGTAGGTAAGGGTCCTTTAATTTTGCTATTCTTGCATGCGTCTCTCATTTAGAGTCCCAATAGGATGCCCTCCCCTCTGTACCAGTTTCCTGGTAAGTGAAGGCTTTCGTCGGACATGCCCCTTGGGCTAGTATGCAGATATAAGTGAGTATATACCATTTGACTCTTTCTGCTTCTGGGTTAACTCAGGATCCAGAGGGTCCTAGAAATCTACAAGTAGAACAATATGATAGGCAGATTTGGGCCCAGGGGTCCCGCTCAAACTAAGGCACCAGCCTTAGTTTACAGGAGGTAAACTTTAAACCCCTTCCCAGATCTAGCCAATGGTCAGAATATTCTCCACAGTTGAGTGGAGAGTGTGATATGACTTTCTCACGTACTCTGGTGCCTCACATTTGACCATGTTCCCTGGAGGGGGAGACCTGGTGGCACTCAGAGGAAGGACAGCTGGTAGCCAAGAAGAGACTTGATACCCTATGAGAATATACAGGGGGAGGTAATCCCCCTCAGGAACAGTCATAGGGGAGGGGAATAATGGGAAAATGGGGGGCGGGAGGAATGGGAGGATACAAGGGATGGGATAAACATTGAGATGTAACAAGAATAAATTAATTAAAAAAAATAGTTACTAAAAAAAAATGTTCCTTTCAAGGCTGTGGAGAAGTACAAGAGATGCAGAAAGAAATTCTTCCTATGTTTGTTGTTAATTCTTCCAAAATAAAAGAATTATCAGAGAAAAAAAAAGAATAAATTAATAAAAAAAAAAGTAGGTAAGAGAAATTCTAAAACACAGATAGATGTAATCAGAAATGCTAATGCATTTGAGCTTGGAAAAGTGTGCACATGATTCGTAAGATTCCCCTGTTTCCTTAAGTCACATTTGTAGCTCTCTCTTGTGCTACTCCACTTGCAACACAAATACAATAGTATCTGAGATCCAACTGTAATTTAAAGCACAAATATGCTATAGTTTAAATGACAAAGGACAGAAGCTATCACTAGGTTAAGACAGTAGATGAAGAAGTCATAAAAGACAGATATTTAAGGAAGAAAGAAATCAGGCTGTTAAAACTGAACACTTACACATCCCATAAGTTCTTTATCCTTCAAGGCAATCATTTTAGTTGGGATTTTAATCTGCTACCCATTTCAGTTGAAATGCAAAGTCACTTTTGAACTTCATAGTCTTTGGGCAAACACAGCTCTGCCCCATCACTAATGGTTTCATCTGAAGTCCTGATAGTTTTGCTTGAACCTGTACAACAGGCTCGTCATTGGTCTCCATACTTTTCTCTTTATAGTCCATCCTACACATGACTTGCAGATGGTTTTCTCAAGCAAAGCTGCTGTTACTTTTCCCATCTGCTTAAAACACTCAGATTGTCATCAGCTAACCCACCTCCTTCATGCTGACACTCATGTCCTCTCCAGCGCGCTTCCGTCTGTGTGTTGCACTCATCAACTGAAGTTGAACATCTTGTTTCCCACAAATGTACTTTGGGCTTGGGAAGTTTAGGAATGCTATCTAACAGAATTCAGTAAATTTTATTACACGTGTTTTCATTGTAATGATATCCACCCATGTCATTCATTTCTCTTACAAGACACTTATTTCTTTGCTTATCAAAGGAGACATAGGTGGGGGAGAAAGCTCTATAGTCCTTTAGGCAGGCATCCTGACATTTAAATAATGGATTCAAATTCAACCAGTGAGGCATGTGAATTCAGTCAGGGCATCCTGACCACAGTAGCAATTTAGCATTGACTAAAAACACATATGTAACAAATGGTTTTTTTTAAAACAAAGAAATAGTGAGTTCATTCAGAAGCAGCTGTTTGTTGACTGAAAAAAGTGAGAGAATATGCACCGTGTATATTCTGTCTTCTCAAA
The DNA here is from genome assembly GCF_903995435.1 of Acomys russatus. Taxonomy (NCBI): domain Eukaryota; kingdom Metazoa; phylum Chordata; class Mammalia; order Rodentia; family Muridae; genus Acomys; species Acomys russatus. The sequence goes on from NC_067139.1 coordinate 67,332,118, forward strand.
AGTAGTCGGCAAACCTGGTGCTTACTTTGATTTCTGGTATTTTTCCTTTTAATTTTTCCAATTACTTCAGAAGACAACAAATGACCTGCATGGCTGTCCCTTGGTTAGCCAACACTCTGGAATAACCATATTCCAGGATTCTTCTGGCCTTAACTGTATCACAAGACATGGATCAAGTGATACCTTCTCTCAAATATTTGTCACATCACATTTTACCTCTAACTCACTGTATTAGGCCAACCAGGTGAAATAATGGTACTGCAATGGTTAATAAACAATATATCCATGATATTTATTATACCTATGTGAGATTGGATCAATGGTATAATATTTCTAAACTCCTATTTTCCACTTTGAGATGAAAACATTGTTTATTCTTGATTATGTTCAAAGTAGGACATTAAAAATAGTCCTTTCATTTTGCTTTCATTGCTTCCATGGTTATGAGTACACTAAATATCTTACTGTACACATGTTGTGATCCTATGTAGCATAACCTGTGTCTCTCTTAGCAGAATAAAATATAATTGCAAATATGAAACAAATGAATGAATGAGTGAATTCATATTGAAGTTCGATTTCACATAAAGAAATACTTAAGTAGTATGTTTCCCCCTTTAGAACAGTTGTCTTGCAAAGGCATTTGGGTTGCTCAATTTTAAGATGGTCAGGATTTCCATCATTTACTCTTCTTCTATGGAAATCTCCTTCCCCAGTGTGTACTGAAATTTTTACTGAATGTGTGATTTCCAAAGTGCTCCTACTTGCAACCTTCTCAGTACAGTGGCCATGACATTTTAAAAACGTAGGTGTAGGCATTAGACTATTTAACTAAGGATTATCTTTATGATGCCAGAACCTGGGAACATTGGAAGAGTTGATTTATACACAGGAAGAGGAAAAAATCTGAGACAACATTGATTTCAATTAACTGTTCATCTTATTGGACACCAAAAACATTGAATAACGATGTTGTAATGCTTTCATCTGCCTGAAATGCCATGAAGATCCTGTCAACTTTTGTCCTTCACCCTGTAGAATCTAGATTTTCTTGAGGTCACTCCAATTCAGGATGCCCTATGTATAATCATGCTCAAATATTTCCAGACTAGTATTCCTAGTGCAGACTGCAGACATACATTTCAGCTGCCTTTATATGCTTCATTGAAACTGGCTTAGTTCAGTATGAAGTACATGGATTTTTGTCTATATCACTGGTGCTGGGACCTGGCATTAAAATATTTCCCCTGAAATTCTCAAATGTGAATTGTATTAGGACACTCCAGCTTTACTTCAGAAACTGAGGAAAGAGGATGAAACCATATTCCTGTTCCTGTTCCTAAATCTACCATGGGAAAAGCTCTGTGAGTTGGGCAATCACTTAATTCTATCCTATCAACTCATCAGGTTTGTTTTACGGAAATGATTATATCACAACATTGATTTATTCTTTCAATAGTATTAAATTTGACTTCTCTCCTCCTACTTCTCTATCTATTCATTGCTTGTGAAAAGTATCAACTTAAGTAATTCCATTATTTGGCCATATCCTAGTCTGTCTTTCTCTCATTGAATTAGCTGAAATCATGTACAAAATACAGTCAGTAAGGGATGAGTAGATGACACGCTGGATAAAAAAGCATGCATTGCGAGTATGAGGGCCCAAGTTTGGATACCAAGACCTATATACAGCTCAGTTCTGTAATCATGAGTAACTTGTTCCCACATGAGGAGATGTGAGGTGGAGATGGCAGAGTCTATGGACAGTTTAGAGCATAGAAAAACAATCAAGGGACCTTGTCTCCAACAAATTTGTAGGTGAAGAACAATCTCCATGGTTTTCTTTGGAAGCACAACACAACCTACATGTCCATGTTCACACATTTAAGTAGGCAAGTAAATACCTCATTTATATCCATACACATAAAATATTAAAACATAGGTTAATAATTCCATTTAAGAACTTTGTGGCACTCTTCAAATGTTAGGTGTTGGCCAAGCACTGTTTACTAGAAGCCCTTGGTCACAACAGATCTTATCTTGTAAATGAGTCATTAAGAATCATTGATCTGCTAAGCTTTGATTGTTATTAGTGCCATTCCCAACAACAGCACAATGGTACCAATTATATTCCTTCAAGAAGAATCAATGTATTAGTGCAATTCTAAGGACATACATTTCCACTTAGGCAATCTTCTGTCATGTTCATTTTTGTTTTCCAATATTTTATATAATGCTTAAATTTAAAGGGGGTACTTAATATTTGCTGAAAGAATGAGAGCTACACGTTTAATTATGTACATCAACATGAGTTTTGACCAAAGGCAGGTTAAACCCAGACTCCATTACTATACATGTGCAGACCTCAACAAAACTTTCTCTGCAATGAAAAAGACTGTCCACCTTGAGCATTCTTCATTCATTAGAGTTTAGGCCATGCCTGTTGAAATTTCTGAAGTGACTGCTGTCACAAGTGCTTCCTTTTAAACTTGTGATGAAGTCAACACTCTTTCTATCATCTAGAAACAATAAGAATCCTTATCTATGTCCTACCTATGTAGAGGAAAGTATCTTACTCAAACTGATAAACAGGTGGAATATGGGTTGCTTTCTGGAAGAGAAGCACTTCATCTTAACTTGGAAGACACTTATAAAGTAGCCAAGGGAAATGAGATGAGTATAAAAAAGAGAAAATGCTAGAAAGGAGATGGGATGTATGGAGAATTATCAATTCATGAGTTGTTGATAATCCTAAGTCAGCCTCCAACATCCTTGGTCTTTTTAAATTAAAAACCTCCAGTAAGAACGTTAGAGAAAAATGTCCTTAAATTTGTTGACAGCTAAGTCAAATAACAGCACAATTGCATATCTTATTCAAGGTCTAGGACAGATGCCACCATCTCTGTCAAACATCAGCAGGCTGATTCCTCCCACCAGGGACCCCCGCAGCAAGTGTTTCTGTCTGTTCAGACCTCTCTGAGTCATGGAGTGAGCTGTGTACTATGTGTCTCTCTCCTTTAGATCACGAACAACAGGGAGGCAGCAACAGTCCTCCCACTATCACATTGACTGACCTTCCTGAAGCCCTGCCTACACTGTTCCCTTGGCTCATCATAAGAGAAGAAAAGCTCATGTTCCTGCTTGAGGCAGCCTCTTCCTCTATATCCTTGATTCTATATCTTATCTTCTCAAGGGTTTTGTTCCCATAGTCATTTATCTCCCATCCCACAGTATCCATTGTGTACTCTTCACACTTACCTGCTAAAAAGGTATCTAACAGCTTTTATTTGACCATTGTAACCTCCACCCACAAGTAGACTTCTTGTTCTTTGCCACTTCCAAACATCGATCCTGTATGTTATCTTCACTTCTTTCCTTCACATTTCACCTTCAGCCCACATCTATCAAAGCCATGTTTCTCATTCCACTAAAGCTGTCCTCAAGGTCAATGGCATCCTACACATTGCCAAGCCAGATGATCATGACTTTGCTTTTGACTTCCTAAGCAATATTTCACATAGCTAAGACTTCTGACCCATTCTCTTTGATAGAATGCTTTCTACTTTTCCTCTAATTGACTGGCAGCTCTTTCTAAATTTTTGTTACTGGTTCTGTCTTGCTTTGGATCCCCTAAATGGCAAAAGGATCAGAGCTTAATCTAGGATCTCTTCTATCTTTTCATTCTGATGTTTATATCCACATGGTCCATTGGTCATCCTATGTCAGTGCTGTTGAGTCCCATAGTTATATCTGCAGAGATAACCACTCATTTAAGATGTGGACACAATAGTCCCTTTAGAAGTCTACAAGCACTTGAGGCAGCACCAGATTTGTTTCTTATCCCTAATATGGCTCTTACCATGAACCTTTGTACCTTATTAATACCCAAGTCCAAAGGCTGGAGCCAGTGTACTCCTGCTTTCGACATTCACACTCATTCTATCAGCATCTGATGGCAATTCAGCTTTCTAGCCACTCCACTTTCTCCATCCTCACTAGAATCATCCTAGGCCAAGTATCCATCAATATCTCACTTCCAGCCTGCATCCATCCCCATCCTTCTGATATCTTTCACCTATGTTCTCTCTACAAACTTTATACATATACTTTCTAAAGAGACATGCCAAGGCATAGTTTTTTAAACATGCAAATCTAGTTCTCCACTTTCTTGCCCAAAATTCTCCTCTAGGTTCTCATTGCATTTATAATGAATTAATATACTGGGGTTTCTTTATTACTACTTGTAGACACTCCAAAATCAAATCCCTTCCCAACTACTTCTTCCAGTATGCTATACAGGCAGGCAATCTCCCACCCTATCACTTATTCCCTGCTTCCGTTCTATCCTCCTCTGAACACCAGGAGTATATTCCTCCTAACCACTTTCCTCTTGAGAGCCTCTCCAGTTGCCACGTCCTCTGCTGGAACAATGGTTTCATCATTACCATCTCAAGTTACATGTCGCATCTTAGAAAGGTCTCACCAACCACCCAATCAACGGCATCATGTTGTCGCAGTTTACTTCTTAGTATTTCTTAAGACTCGTCATCCTATTTTCTTTTCTCTTGATTTTCCCATATGTAGTCTCTGCTTCTCTACTCTGTGCTTTAAAACTCACAGCTCTCTTGTTCACCAACCCTCCCTGCAAATAGTATACTATGCTGACCAGTGAACAGTTCTAACTAGTGATCATCAAATGAATGAATGGGCACATTCACACAGGCACACAAATAATACACACAATGCATACTAGGAGACTAGAAGGAAATGATGGAGTCATGTGATTCAGGATCAGAAAAGCAGCACCTTTAACCTGGAGATTATACTCAATATGTCGGGATGTCAAACCAACATTGGACTGCTAGGAGGTGTGTACAGTGAGTGTCCTTAGGCAATCCCAGCAAAGAATGAGTCACACTGGCCTCTTCTCCATTGCCATACCTTGTGCCCACTCTTGCCAATTACTTATCCTCAGCTATGAGCACAGTACTGTAATTACACCTGTTACTAATTAAAGGACAAAACGAATGTGAAGTGCCACTGAAATATTGCACAGGAGTAAAGCAGCAATTATATTTATTGTATAATTTCCATTGGGCAATTATATTGATTGTACAATGAGCATACTGCATAATGGTGATAATTACAACTGTTAACGTTTTCTGCTGGGATGAATCCAAGTGGGTAAACAGGTTGCTTTGAGTTACTGACAATCAGAAGGAGGAATTTGGAGTTTCCATTTAATTCTTATGCATATTGATCAAACACATTTCCTTAGGAGATACTGAAGTTTGAATAACAGAATTTTCTCATGTTTTGAGAATGAAAAATCAACGTGAACTTTTCAGAACTGTGCATAGATGAAAATAGAGAGATGCAAATAAAAATCAAACTCAGAGAATAACAGGACAATATTCATGTGTTAGAGTTGAATTGTTGGCAAAGAGCCTCAATCATTGAGTCCGACACAGGTATGAAACAAATCCCAAGGCATAAGAAATTACATCTTGAGGGTAAGTAACAGCTGTCAAATTTAACTTATGGCCTCTCACTAGGATGGAATTCATCATGGTTATTATAAACCTGCCCAGATATCCTTGGGTGATGAGATCATGGACCCGAAAGGAGCACATGCCTTTGCCACTTTCCTAAACCAGTATGATTTCTAAAGTGTATTCTAAATGATTAATCTTATATCCGCACATAGGTATAGCTCTCAACAAAGAAGCTTCTATTTGGATCAGAGACAGACTATTACAGAAACCTACAACTTGTCAAAATACAGGAAGAAGCCTAAGCCTAACTGATACTTCTACACCGTGACTCCTGCACTTAATGCTCAGAAACTATGCCAGACATTTCTGATGGAAACATTGATAGGGTCCGAGGAACAGGATATTGGTGTGAGATAGTGTACTCTACCTGCAACAGGGACACCATATCTAAGAAACCTCAACCATGTGGTTGTCTAAAATGTCCTGCGTAACAACAACTCCAGTTGACATGCTAATGAGGATTATAAATATCAGAAGGGCCTTCCTCTAGATGAAGAGCGGCCGGCAATTAGTTCATGACTGCTAAGAGAGGGATACCCAGTCTTCACCAGGGATGAGCATCCCGATCAATCCCAAGTGGTCAGCCCTAAACACTTAAACATATGAGCAGCACTACATATACTCCACATATTCTCGCTCCACCCCCTGCCTCCCCCAACCTCTGCTCTCTCTCCTGCCTCTCCCTGTGTGTTTAACAATACTAATTAAAAATAAGAGGTCAAATTAGAGAGAGAGTATGGGAGGCACAGGATGAGTTGGGAGAGAAGAGGAATGATCTAAATAGAGTACTCATGAATAAAATTTTAAAATATAAATGAAATCGGTAATCTTCCTAAGTATCAATGATCACATTTACGTAAAAGAGCTCACCCTCGAATTGCCAGGATAAGGGTGAAAACAGAGTTGGTAGGATCCTGCATGTTAAACTTCCATCCTCACTCTGATGGCATTTATTTAAAAATAAAAGGAGCCTATGGCAGTGTTGCAAGATAAAATCGAAGACATTTTGTTGACTCACTTTCATAAAATGCATACCTGATATTGCGTCCTTTATTTATCTGTGTATTTATTTTTAAGATATGGTACAAAAATACATGCATGTAAGCATGTTTGCCTGCTTACAGGGAAAAAAGTGCATGTACACAGGTGTACACGTATGTGTAGTGGACAAAGGTTAATTGGAGAACTCTTCCTCAACTACTATTTCATTCATCTATTTGCTGATTCAGTGACTCTGACTAGTTAACTTTCTATGAAGGTCTCCTGTCTCAGCATTTTAAGTACTTAAAATTTCAAGACAGCTACCACACCTGCCTGATATTTATGTAGGTTTTGGAGGTCCAAATTCTAGTCCTTAGGCTTGTACAACATAAGTGCTTTATCCACCCAGACTCTGGCTCTGACACTGCCTGTGTCTTACTCTGCATTATTAATAGTTCCTGGCAAAACTGCTGAAGAAATAAGGGAAATATATCTATTATGTACCTTGTGTCGTTAGCTGAGTTGGAAATGGAGATGTGTATGCCAGCAATGGCCAGAAGCAAATGATGCATTCTGTAATGCAGGTAAAAGAGTAAGTAGGGTTGCAGTGAAATATAATTGCAAAAGGTCCCTTGAAACTATAATATCATTTCTCTCCACTGGTTGCTCTGGCCAGCTAATCGGTGCATGTGCTGACATAATTTAATTCACTTTTAAAATGTCATGACTTAAAGGTGGCTTTTACCCTATTTTATAGGCTCAAGATTTTACCCAGGTCTCTTAATTCTTTGATGTAATTTCATCCAAGTGTTAAGCATTCAAGGGAAGGACCACCTGTAACTATGGCAAATCAGAAAGAGGACCAACTCTTACTTTAATCAATGAAAGTGATCATGTTACTCTTGCCAGGGACAATGATGACATGATGCTTAATTCTAACCTGTGTCATGTTATGCAGGATCCTCTCTGTAGAGTATTGTTTCACAGGACTTTTTAGTCTTAAAAATGATACAGCAAAATAGACATGTTCCTCCTTCTGTGATTAGAGTTGCTATGTCTCTTTAGAATACTTGATTCTACAAAGCAAACAATTGCATGTGAAAGGAAGTAGGATAAAATTGAGATACCGAGAAAGTGGAAAAAAATATAGATCTCAGATGCTGTCTTTGGGTAACTGAAGAAAATAGTCTCAGAATCATCCCATTTCTGCTAGTGTGAGCTGTGTGGATTCCTTACGCAGTCCTGGCAGAGGTAAGTTATGTGTATTTCCTCTCAATAAGCAAATCATGTTGATATTTTCAGGAGGTTTTGTCTTCTTCATAGCCAACTGACTGACCAAGACATACCCAAGTATAAGCTAAATTGCCGAAACTCAAGGAGTAAGTAAAAAAGCTTGTCAATGCACATGGACACCAACAACACTCTACTTTCCATGTCTTTGATTCATGCACAAAACAAATAAATATATAGTAAGCAAAAATCAGAAGCACCATTTGCTGTTTTTTTTCTATTAAAATTTTGCTATTTGGTGTAATTATATAAAAGCAGTAAATTTATCAACTCCATGTAAATTTATGAAACTAAGAAAAAGGGAATGTGACAATTATCTATTGTTATTTTGAAATTAAAAATGTATTATTAGATTGATTCAAGGGTTAGAAGAGGGCTCAATGGGTAAACAACTTTTGTGGCAACATAAAAACTAGTGCTCAGATTCCCAGACATTACAACAGCTGGCTGGTGTGGTGGTCCACATACAATCCTTCCCACAGGTGCTACATAAGGGAGTCATCAAAACAAGATAATAAGTTAGATTAGGCAAGTCAATGAGATCTTGGTTCAAGAGAGAGGGACTTTTTATCAATATATAGGGCGAAATATGACCAAGGAAGCTATTTCATGTCAACTTCTGGCCTTCACAAACATGTGCCTCACCCATTAATACACATGAGAAGTCAATTAAGACAAGCATATGCTACTGGCAGGATCAACCAGGTAAGGATAGCAGGCTACCAAGAAGAGACTTGATACCCTGTGAGCATATACAGGGGGAAGAGGTCCCCCTCAGTCACAGTCATAGAAGAAGGGAATAAGGGGAAAATGGGAGGGAGGAAGGAATGGGAGGATACAAGGGATGGGATAACAATTGAGATGCAATATGAATAAATTAATAAAATATATTTTTTATAAAAGAAGTCAATTAAAACTGTTTCAATTCCATGTCAGTCTAAAGAAGGCAGCAAATAAGAGTAGAAGAATGCCACATCAAAGTGCAGGTCATGTCACATGTAAGCTGACTGCTTTGCTACACCCAGCTTCTTTTTGTTTTATTTACACATGGGACACATGCATAGAACTACAGTCTAAAAGCCAAGTTCCATCTGTTTGGGTTTAGTCACTAACATGCTTTTTGTCTTGAAATAGAGTGAACATACAAAAGCCAACTGGATTAGGAGTGCCTACCCAAAGTTTTTCTCCTGTTGTTAGGTAAGAGATGGGTTCTTATGTGGCAGGAAACAAGATCAGGATACATATGACACCCAAAAGGTAAGAGAAAACTAAGGTTTGGCTGAATGAAAACTTTCCCATTCCTCAGATATAATGTTTCTTAAGTTATAGTTAACCATGTGAGATAAATAACACTCATATGTCTAAGAAGTCAAAGCTGCAGTTTTCACAAAAGAGACTCAATTTTCCAAAATATTTATTATAGGGATAGATGAGCAAGATATAATGTCCACCGATGCATAAATCTATGACTATTTATCTAATTATGAGCCAACATGAGAGTCTGAGTTATCAATTAAACATTAGCAATAAGATTAAAATGTTTTTATATATAATGAGTTACTGACATAGCAGATGTCTACATTTTATATTATCAACCAGTGGAAGGACCACATTCTACTGTACTCAAAGTATACTGTATTCCTGTTCTCATGATGACTATGTGTCATGAAGCTTTATGGGGTTTGGGTTAAAATTCTCATAGCTTCAATGATCAGCTCAACAGTTAAAATATCAGGATGTTCATAGCTTCTGAGAATGGCTGGAAATAGCATTTAAAATTTACTTCCAAGTATTAACTATGATAGATAAAATTCAACCACCCCTTTCTTCATTAAAAATACAAAGATATCTGTTCATTAGTGAAAATTCAAATATGTATGTGGGGATATATGAGGAAAGAGAATGATGTATATAAACCATTTTCTGTGCCTTAATCTCTTTGGGATATTTGCACAATATTGATAAGGAAAATTTCTTCTACTTAAGTGATGAACTTGTGAATTTGCTTACTAAAGTGAGCAGTGACAATTTCATTCCCACCCCACTGGCAATTGGAAACAAACTGATAAGATTTCTGCTTATTACCAGTGACAATGAACTAGAGATATACAAAAGAGACGATATAGCTATGTGGAAGCTTCATCTTTTCCAAGAATAGAACACATACAGAGAGAGAAATATATGATACAATTTAGAAAAGAGGGGTTAATATGGGATCTCAAATCAAGTGGAACTCTTGGGCTGGTATTAATCTGTACTTGACCATATCTCACTCTTTAGAAATAATTAGGAAATATTTAATGTGATAACGTAATATGAGTAATTTCTAAAAAAAATTGATAAATACCTTGAGCCAACACTAATATCAAAAACCCCACTTGCTTTACCAACAATTTTCTATGTCTTTAGTATCTGATGAAATATATTACAGTTACATCTTCTCCAGAGTACAGGTGTGTGTGTGTATGAATAAATGTTAATTTCTTCATTCTGTTTTCCTAGCCCATAAGCTGGGATGTATAACTTGTAAAATATTACATTTTATTATGAAAAATAATTTTAATTTGGATATTTTCATGACCAACACAAATGATACTGACCTCTAAGGGGATTAACTGGACACTGGATATATGGATATCTCCAGAACAAATTTTGATATAATCAAAGATATAAACACAAATCTAGCTGAACTTAAGGTTGAAAAGATGGCAAAGATATGCATCTAACTCCCCAGGAGTACTGGTCCTTACAAATTGGGGAGTAATGTTGCTCATCAGTCGTTTGCATCATTTTGCCAACTGATGATCATGAGCACCCAGTAAATGCTTTTTTTTTTTTTTTTTTTTTTTTTTTTTTTTTTTTTAATCTTCCTAGACTCTATGCAAAGCTATACAGAATTCAGATTTTGGATTTAGTTCCCAACTAGATCTCCCATTAGTTGGCATAAACTTGGATCTTCCCTAGTATTGGTCTTGCATCTGTATTTCTTCAGGGTTAGTCTCCTGTTTTCTCTTTTTGAAAACTCCCATTCTGAGTCTTTTTAAGAGTTATTTACTAATCTCTCCCAAAGGGTCACAGGTAATGGGCTCAGGATGCTGCTGCTTGTGCTTTGGAAAGCACTCAGAGTTGCCCTGTCAATTAATTAGCAACTAAATTGGAATGAAATTATGTAATTAAGCATCTCATTTCAAATGAGCTATAAATGTTTACCAGCTCAGAAGCATGAGTATTCAAGGGGTGTTTATCTAGTCCTTGTTGGTTTTGATAGAAAGTCAATGTCTTCCATCTTTTTCTTGAGATAGAGATGCAGGACTTTAATGAAACTCAAAGACAAGTTCCATAAACCAGTCAGATACCAGTTAGTTTACATTTTCTAAACAGCTAATGAGCCTCTCCAAAAGAACATATCTTTTTTGGGGGCAAATCTATTTATTAGACTTGTGAGAAATTAATTAGCCTACTCAAGGAAAATGGCAAATCTATTAGAAACCTCATGTTTGTAAAACATAAGTGACTTGGTAGGACTCTTTGCATATTAAAATTTTGCAGCTAACACATATAAATAGGAATCGTAAATTCTTCTCTGACTAAATTCCTCTTACTTCATTGAGCAACTTAAAAAAAAAAAAAAAGAAAAGAAAAAAGCATTTCCCCACTATGATATATATTGTCTATGCCTATGCTCTAACAGACCTCTACCTTCATTTTCTGATTAAAAGGACCTTCTTCCTCTGTGACAAAGCCTTAGCCTGGGAAGTTCTTGGCAAAGGAATCTGAGTAGATAGAAAACAGCATTGAATTTCCACATAGTTTACTTAAGACTCAATTTCTCATCCTCAAGTTCTTGCCTATGCTCCTGGTATGACCTCAGTGTTGTTCCAACATCCCTATGTTCACTCCATGGGGGAAAATACTCTTTATAGGTAAAAAGCCAACAAGGAGGGAAGAAAGCCAATCCAAGACAAGCTAGCAGAGCAATTAACAATCGTCTCTAACACTTCCATCTTGAAAATAATGTGGTTTGTTTTTGTTTGTTTCAGAATGAGTTCGACTGAGTACCCCAAGCTGACCTTGAAACAGATCTTTGTGCCTCAAATTTTGAAGGCAGAGGTTGCAGGCGTGGGCCACCATTCTCAGCTTAAAGCAGGCTTTCTAATCCATCTGACTTGTGTTCACTATAGGAGTCTTTGTGGTATGAGACTTCCCTGTGGCTTATAGGATCTTACCAATATCTCTGAATGTTCTGTCTATTCCCCAGCCAGGATCCCACTATTTCTATATCTCTGGACATTGCCAAATGTGCCTGAGGGCCAGATACCCACTGATCTGAGGATCATATACAAACAGTTACATGTGTAAATACTTTTTTTCATCTTCTGATTGCTTTGCTATACTTGTTTTTTGCACCTCAAATAAAAAATTCTCAGTTTTGTGTACAGAGAAAATTCCAGAAAACATCTGATTCAAAATTACTTCTATAATAATGCCACAATGTTATTTTCACTTTTACCATGGTGATAAAACCTGTACCTGATAAAAATGTCACAAGCTTAGTGTAAACCAAAGAAGTTGAGTTGTTTGCAGTAATATCCTTCTTATTCTGTACTGCTCTGTGTGTTCAGGTAAAACACTGAGATTGCAATTTAAGCATGCACTTAAAATAATAGTGAAAATATTGGTTTTATTAATATACACAAATTTCTATGTCATTTCAACATTCTGTGGAACGAAATGGGATGTACAAGTAAAACTCTTATGCAGAACACAGAAGTATATTTTTTTTTAATCAAATTCATTCATTACATTTTTAGAGCTGAAAATTGAATTAGCTACTTTTCCCCAAGGGACACTAATTCTTTTTCATTTATTTATGTATATAAAAGACATTTACATTTTAGTATATTTTCATTAATTCTTCAAGAAGTTCATATACTTTTTTCAAATCATATTCATTCTTATCCTTTCCCTAGCTCCCCCAGATGCACCCCCCAACTATGACCATACCAATTTCCTTATCTTTATTCTTATTCAATGACTCATAGAATTTCAATTTCTGCTGCACATAAACTCCTGTGTGTGGTGCCATCCACTAAAGCAAAGTCACCCTACCAGGGCTACAGATTTAAAACTGGTATATCAGCCTGCCTCCATCTTGGGCTTGAAATCTGTCTTGTAGTAAAGATAAACTAGGTTCATTTATGTTTATGATTTGATGTGTTTATCAAGAATGGGGGCTCTGTCCCACCTATAATCTTAACTGCAACTTTTTTTTTTTTTTTTTTTTTTTTTTTTTTACTTCTTGTTCTGGAAATCTTTACATTTTTATGAGTATGTTATTATGGTCACCATTTTATGGCCATCTTACGATCATGTCTTTGTCTGAGAAAGTTGCTAAGAGCAACTTGTTATGTCTATGATCTGCTCCTATAACCCTGTCTATTTGACTACCAAATCTCCCTTTTGGAAATTCCCTAATCCTACGATATAAAAACCGATATTTTCTCCATGTCTGAGACTGATTTCTCAAACCCCACTTTTTGGAGGCAGGGTTCAACTTACCTGTTGAATTTCCACCTAAGATTTCATATATACTTATATCCTTAGTGACCAAAGTTAACCAAAAAAAAGTCCTGTATTATATAATTAGATATCTCCGTAAAAACAATTTTCATTATAAACTTCTATCAGAGCAACATAGGACAAGGGGATAATTACAGGAGTAATTATGGGATTCTAGATGTCTTCTCTTAAAAAGCATTTTAGACATTTCAAAATATAATGAAAGGCCATATCATACATTCAAGACAAGGAGCTAAGAGACAGCAGATCTATTTTGCTTCTACAGAGACACTGACTCTAAAGAAGCTTTCTTTGTCAGCTATTCGGATACCAGTTAAGATGCACCTGCATTCGAGTCAGCAAGATGGCTCAGCAACTAAAACCATTCGCACCCAAGCCTGACGACATTTTTATCCATGAGCGTCATATGGGAGAAAAAGGAAACCAACTCCCATTGGTTGTTCTCTGATGTCCATGCACATGTTATAACATGTACATCACATACATGTGCACATACATATATGTGCACACACACACATATGTACCCCTACTTGTGTGTATTCATAAATGTATACACAAAAATATTAAAATGGAAATTAATGTTCTGTATAGAAAAGGTTCCTTTATCCCAGATGAACAAAAACCAGTCTCTCACAAATGATGGTAGGAAAATATCTAAAGACCTAGCAAACATTGCTCATCATCTCTTATCTTAAGACTATCACAGTGTTAGGAAAAAAAAAATAGGGTGGAGGCTGCTTTTAAATCCTATCTTCAACCAGAGTTGGGAAAGGAAGAAGATGTGTTATGTCCAACATTATGGCTATTTAAGTTGCCCAAAGGACCACTTACTGTCTAGGCCAACTTGGGACACTGATTGGATGTGGACGTGAGAATATATAGAATGAAATATCTAGTTGGTACACAGTTGTTGCAGGGGACAATGACACATTACTGAGACATTAGAATAAACAAGAAATTGTGGTTTCTACCCAAACATGAAATCAGAAAGTCCTAATGATGAACTGATGTTGTGCATATCTTGAAAAAAAAAGCATATAAATCACAAAGGTACTCAGGGCCTGAGAAGCTACCTGCACCCGCAGTAGTAGCCTTCCCAGTACAATGTAAGCCACATGAGCTGGCTCTGATCACACTTTTGCTCACATACTTGAGTATCAACATATAGTTATAAGAAAAATCATATACGCATACAAGCAGGGGAACCTTTTAATGGATAAAAGAAACCCCAGCATTAAAGAAATACATATATGAACTCCTTGGCAAATCAGTTAAAATAGCCATTCTAAAATGTCTATGTTGACTCAGGAAATTTACACAAAATAAAAATTTTTAAAGAAAGCCTGGCATAGCTGTAATTGGGGGTAGGCAACTGACTGCTTATTTATAGTTGTGACTGCATTGAAGGCCTCGCTCCATGGGGGGGAGGGAGGTGGGAAGAATATATACCCAGTATGTAAGCCTGGCCTAGAGCTTATGGCTCAGATCATGAGCTGAAGTGAGAAACAAACAATTCTTGTTTTGTTACTTGGTTATATTGCCAAACCTCTTCCTAAATTTTTGTGTTTATTCCAGAGGGGTTCAGATGCTGGCGCAGAGAGGCCTCTTTTTATTGAGATGATGGTTAATGCATAAATTTCTATCTCACCAGAGTGCTGACAATGGCTGGGCACTTAGTACTAAAGGGAACATGTATGTCATCTGCTCCTGCTCACCCAAGACCCAGGAAACATTAAAGAAGATGAGATAAAAGGAATAGAAGAGCCAGAAGATGGGAGTTATGCTTTGACATGATGCCATCCAGGTATGATATGGCCAAGCAGTCATGAACACATAGTGGCATGGACACCTAAACAAGGTTGTCCTTCAACACTTCATCATGCATAAAAGAGATGCTATGAGGCCCCACATCTTCTAGCGCTACTTACTATTAATAGTTGTCTTGGAGGGGGTGTCATTTATTCAATACTATGTCTACTAGTTGGAAAGAGGTTAAGAGGGAAAGAAAGGGGATAACAGAAGGTAATGGGGGTGAAGTTACTGCCAATGCATTGCACTTACATATAAAACTGTCAAAAATAAATAAGAAAACAAGGAGCAGGAAATTAAAATATTGATAGATATGACTCATGTGTTTCTCATACCATAAGAATGGATAAATAAGACTCAAATAAGCATCACCATCATCATCATCATCAGAATAATAATAATAATAATAATAATAATAATAATAATAATAATAAAATTAACAAGAACAACAACAGCAGCGATAATAATTTGAGGTCTTCAAAAACAAGAGAGCTCCCAAGAATGAAAAACCTATGTTGAATAACTCAGATAATCTCCTGAGTGATGCATCCATAAATAAAGAAGAGATCAGAAATTGAAGGTATTAAAGGTATGTGAGGAGTTGGAACAGAGAGTGGGGTAGAAATGATGTAAATACAGTATTCATGTGTGAAATTCTAAGATAATAAGAAAATTGTAGTTAAAAAATTAAACCTCATTCGTTATACTTACTCATTGTTTATGGTTGCAAACTTGAGTAGTAATACATTTATCTAAAATTAAGTTTCTTCATTTACAAGGAGTGCTTTTTTTCTTCTCTTAGAAATAATTAAAGTATTGCCTAAAGCATGTCATTGGAAACCTTCTCTTATGTCTATGATTAATTTCCCCAGAAAATATTACACTCAATTTTCTTATAAGGAAGTGAATCCACAAAGAAAACAATAAAAAGAATAAATGAGAAAAAACGGTAATATAAACACAATAAGCGCTAAGTGATGGCTGCTAGAAGCCCAGCTCTGAGCTATTTACTTTGTCCTCCCAATGGTCCTAGTAACAGATGATATTATTGCTATCCAAGTAAGGGCAGGTCGGGTTGCAGTTTTAATTGTCATAACTGAGAAGGAGAAGAGCCATTCGGAGATTTAGGACTGTGTCCTCTCTGACTCTACCAATGCACAAGGGAGTGTGTGTGTGTGTGTGTGTGTGTGTGTGTGTGTGTGTGTGTGTGTGTGTGTGTGTGTGTGTGTGTGTTTGCATGTATAGCTTAAAGGGACATTGTTTTTGTCTTGCCAGACTCACACATCTTCAGAATTCTTATGTCCTTTGAGCTAGAAAGAGCAAATCCAGGTCAGCAGCAGGGCCACCAGCTGTGAAACAGGCCAACAGAAGCAGGAATCATTGAGGCCAGGAAATTACCAGGGGGACAAGGGGAGGACATCATGCTGCTGCTCTCAGCAGGAGACAAAAATAAATAAACACATCCTAGGGGTGCAGAATGTGCATTCATTGCTACCTCACAGCCCATGCCAAACACTGCAGGAAGCAGAGAGCCCTGGCAGGCCAAGGCAGCAAGAGTGGAATGCAGCAGGTTCCAACCAGGCCTTTTTTCGTCCTGTGAGTTATTATACCACGTGCCTTGTCTTGGAGAAGCAAAGCGCGAGTGGCAAGCAAGCATTCTATCTCTCTTTTTGCTACTCATAGCAGAAAGAAAAACATAGGGTTGAGAAATCCCAGGACTTCTAGATGTGGTGGGTCAGCCACTTTCATCTAAAACCAGGTCACAGACTAGCAATAGGGTAAGGGTATGTATGCCCACACAATACGTGTCATGGGGAATGATCTCCTAAAGACAGAGAACAGGGGAAGTTATTTGAGGACAGCGTTTTAGCAATGTGTCACATTCCCAATGTATGTCTGCTTGAGAATCTCTCCAGAGATCCATTCTGCAGTCAGATACATTTGTTCAAAATGGGTGCTCCAGCCATACTTGATGTTTTAGTCTAATATCTTAAAGTCTAAAGGACCCGTACAAGGAAGAAATGCTTCTGCGTTAGGTTAACCCAGAGCCTGGCAAGTTAGATGAAGAAACGGGGATCTTGGGAGCACCTTTCCAGCTCCACAGGCATGATAGAGAATGGGTTTCTGTGGACCAAAACAAGTTATGAGACCAATGAAATAGGAACTGGACAAGTTCCTAATTTTTCTGGATTACTGATTTCTCACTGGGGACATCAGAGTGGTAGAAATCTAATAAGATACGCAGGAGAAATGGCTCAGTGGAAAAAGCACTTGCTACTTTAGCATGATACACACACACACACACACACACACACACACACACACACACACACACACACACACACACACACACACACATCCATTAACTAAAAAACGAAACACAGCATCCAAAGCAGCTGCTCCATACAGAGTATGCACATCTTCAAGTCTGTGGCTCAGTTTATTCCTCGAGTGACAATTACAAAAGCAGAAATCCCAATAACTGAGCGATGCCCCTCCCACTGGCTGTCTTGACTACACACCCAACATCGTAGTAGGTAGAAAATGACATATAAGACGCAGTGTCCTTATTCCCGAAACTTCAATCCAATGTATGGACAGCAGTACATGACACTATTCTAGAGCTTCCAACTAAAATATATGACAATATTTAATTTCCTATGGTAAATTGCCTTTAGAACTGACCCGGGAGCTATACATGTTTGTTTTCTATTCACCACAGTAAAATAAGGCAAAATGCAGGCAAAAGGAAGCTTATTGATGTCCAGACATATGACATATTTCAATGGAAATGAAGGCAAACGGGACTTAAACAAAATGGTAGGTCAAAGCCATACCGGGCTAGGAACTTACGCTGGCAGCTAAGTAAGTTTGGGCTCTATCATGGACACTGTTATGTATTTAAAGATTTTCCAATAGGAATGCCAAGGTGGGATTTGTTTTTCAGAATAATGGATTCTGCTAACAGATTGGAAGTGATCAGAGGGTTTTGACACTGTACTCAGAGAAAAACCTATAAGGTTCCATGTACACTCACTTGAACACCTGGAATAGCACAGGGCTCAGCAATAAGAACAGAAGGTTTGTCTTCTGGTCAGTGAAACAATAGAATAGTTGTTTTTGTTGTCCCAAATATAGGGTAATGTACAGAGGAGAATAAAGGGGAAAGCATATACACGGCATTCTAACTGGGTTGACTAGGTGTGTGGAAGGACCTTTGGCCATAATCAAAACAAACATGAAATAGAATCAATTTCAGAGAAGAGGTAGTAAGCAGATATTATGCTATGTAGAGTTTGTAAGGCAAAGTCAATGCTCCTTGGTTTAGGGCTTCAAAGGATTCAAAGTCAGTCTGGAGTCCAACTTCCTAAGTGGGACGGAAGATGTCCCTTGGGAATCCATTGCCTGGAGAAGCAGAGATACAATGCCTCATGCTGAGAACATAAGGCTCCCAAGAACTACCACATGGAGCCATAGTTAGGAAATGCAGACAAGAATATGAACATGGTAAGTTCTAGAATTCGGGGAGATTGTTGCCTTAGAGAAACTAAATTGATATGATAAAATGATTTGAAAAAGAAACGTAGAACTATGTGGTGCTTCTACAGCTGCAAGATAATATGGAACACCAATTAAAACCCTCAAAGTGTAAGAATTTGAAACCTGAACTGACAGTTGACATTTCCCCCAAAGAACCAAAAGAAATCACAGTTCACTGCTGGGGTATGTGGCCCATTCATGTTAGATTCATTAATGGGTGCCAGATTGGGAAAAACTTGAAAAAATCGTAGACTATATTATATTTAAAAATTGTGGCAGAATAAGAAAGAAAGTACTACTCACACTGGGCACATCTGTAGGTGAATCCAGCTCATTACTGCTCTTTGTGGATTGCATTTTATTGGCTGTTTTCTCTGTACCTGTGTGCTACTTTCTCTCTGTCTCTCTGACTCTCTGTCTCTCAGTCTGTGTCTGTCTCTCTGTTTCTGCCTCTCTCTCTCTCTCTCTCTCCTCTCTCTCTCTCCTCTCTCTCTCTCCTCTCTCTCTCTCTCTCTCTCTCTCTCTCTCTCTCTCTCTCTCTCTCTCTCTCTCTCTCTCTCTCCTCTCTCTCTCTCTCTCTCTCTCTCTCTCTCTCTCTCTCTCTCTCATACTTCCATCTTTCTGTATTTATTTGTTCCCAGATATCCAGGTGTCTTGACTCATATGTACTTAAACCTTCATCTTGCTTTGCGAGCTGCTAACGTGGCCCATCCTTCGTGTATCAAAATGTCAATTTTCCATAATCTAGGTAAGCAGGTGTGCTGTGTCGACATGAGAGCTGTGTCATTGGCGCCTTGCTTATATTTTTGTGTCTTTACTTACATTTGTCTACACTCACAGCATGCCTTAGTGTGGACAAGGTTTGCATATGTGTGCACAGTTTTTAAAGCCTCGCAGCAGCATACCAGTTGATGTCTTCCACTGTTAATGTAAAACTGTCAAGTGGTCCTGAATGACAAATGGGAAAAGCCCTCATGGTATCTGGCTCCACTGGACTTTGTACTTTTAATAGAAAATTGATCCTATCTTTTAAAGCCTATTTCACTACATATCAATGTGTAGATGCAAATGCTTTCACAGTACTAACAGAAAGCCCGTATCAACGCACTATGAGCCTTTGCGCAAACCGAATCTGGAATTCCTTTCTTTGATTTCTAATGGTGGTGAAAACGAAGCAGAGTATTTATTGAGCCATAAAATTTAATTTAACTCAAAAGTCGCCCTGGCTTATGGATTCAGCTGCACTGAGGTTTTCATATTAGGAGCCTGTGGCGAAGACTCCCTGTTGGTTTTTGCAAATTCTACAAGCACAGAAAGAGAAGTGATTTCAAATTTTTTACTTAACCATTAGTGAAATAACTGTGATGATGGACTATGTTGAGGCTGCAGAAAAAGAAAGGAGGAGGGGAAATAAGGCCAATTCTGGAATGGGCCATTAAATGCCATGGGTCAGGTGGCAACGGCCCAGCGGGACGCTTAGAGAGGAAGTCAGAATACGCAGACCATATGATTATGTAAGTTTATAAGCAGAGGCATGGCAACAGGGATGCATGCAGTGCAGCCAGTTCTGTGGCATACAAAAGTGAAAATGAACCTGATGGCACATATAAGCAACTGGAATATTCCTGAGAGTTACAGCAACCCCAGGTTGGGTGGCTACCTGCAATGTCTGGGTCTGGGAGCTAAGATTCATACTGGAAATTCTCTACTTGCTTATGTTGTCCAGTCATCAGTGTCCCAAAGAACATATGTCATAAGAGTCTTCTGTATCCCTTTTCTTTAAGTTAGGAACCCTTGAATTACGTTCTTTAATTATGACATTATTTATTTATTTTTAATTTATTCACGTTACGTAACAATTGTAGCTCCCTTCCTTTTCTCCTTCTGGTCCCACTCTCCTCCCCTCTTCCTCCCACATTTCTCCCCTAGTCATCAAAAAGGGGGAGCACTCCTCCTCTACCATCTGAACCTGCCAATGAAGTCTCAACTGGACTGCCTGTATTCTCTTCCTTTATGGCCTGGCAAGGCCACCGGCTAAGGGTAAGTGATTAATAAGCAGACAACTGAGTCCATGTCACAGATAGTCCTTGCTTCCTATATTATGGGACCCACAAGGAGACTGAGCTGCCTATCGACTGCATCTGAGGAGAAGGTTTAGATCCTCTCAATGCATGGTCTTTGGTTGGTGCATCAGTCACTGCAGGCCACCCTGGGCCCAGATTTGCTGGCTCCATTGGTCCCCTAATGAAGCTCCTGTTCCCTCCATGTCCTTCTATCCCCCGACTCATCCATCAGACTCCCTGCACTCTGCCCAAAGTTTGGCTGTGAGTCTCAGCATCTACATCCATCCCCTACTGGTTGGAGTTCTTTCAGAGGATCTCTTTGGTAGGCTCCCATCCAGTTCCATCTCTTCAACCACTTCCAGTGTCTAATCTATTTGCCCTTCTGAATGAGAATTAAGCATCCTCCCTAGGGTCCTCTTTGTTATTTAACTTCCTTATGTGAATTGTAATATGGTTATTCTATATTATATTTTTAATATGGAAAACACAGAGACCAGCCCAGACTTCCTGGGTCTTAAAATCTAAATACAAGAAGTTGTCATGAGCCTGTCAGGCCATCCTCAGCATACTGACAGTCAACGTGCTTAGCCACCTGAGTACGGTTGGATTACATGTGAAAACACTGCCTATTAACAGGAAATAAAAAAGCATCCCATCTGGGAAATCTGTTCCTTAACTGTAATTAAGATGCACAGCTGAGAAACCCACATCTGAGTCACTGAGAGCAGAACCCCCATGCTGGTGAGCAGCACACTCTGGCTCCTTCTATAACTGACTGGCAGGATGTGAGCCCAAATATTGGTTCATATGTGGCTGACATGCATCAGCATCAGTGCCATTTTGTTCTTATTTCCTTCAAAGTAAATTCTTATAGGCATGTCAGTTCCTATAAGTAAATATCTTACATGCCTATACATGCATCATACTGAGAGCCAAGTGCCATGCCTTCCCTGCTTTGCAACACAGTGCTTACTACAGTCTTATAACAGAAAGGGAGGAGTAGGTTTCCCTTATGAGCAAGAGATATCCTTTTTCCTTCTTCCTCCTTTTTGGTGTACAGGGTATTAATGTAAAAGCTGGAACACCAGCAGGTACTTTGAATCATGAACTCATTCTTACCATGTAAGCAACATATTCTAAAAAACAATAGCATATGTTTCTGTATTCTTGGAGCCATGCAATAATTCCAGGTCTTGAACGGCTTGCTTCCGAATTGCCTTTATATGGAAGAAATTGAAGTTGCGTGTAATTTAAGCTACTATGTGATGTGTTCCACTACTTAAGGCTAATTTTTTCTGATGAAGCACACACTCCCAAGCTCTTAATGCAGGCAAGGAACAGGTCTCCTTCTATCATACTCATTGGTAGTCCACACATAACTACCTATACTTAAGGCCTAATGGGAGGGGTTTCTTTGGTGCTCATGGGTAGGAGTGATGCTCTGTGTTTTGGAAACTGGCCTACTAGGTCATTGTAGGCAGGAAGAAATTCAGGCTGAAAGAAATACAGATAAAAGCACTTAAGAGTATGAATTATACTTTTCTTATAATATTCCTGGGCCAAGAAATTGAGAGAGATAGAAGGTTGATATTGGAAACCTCTCTGCTTTCTCAATTATTTTATTCACTAATGGTAGTACTACTTATTTTTAATACATGATCCCAATAACATTGATTGATTTGCATCAGGATATTAGGTCAGAATTAAACGAGAATGAAAGGAAAATAATGAAACAAACCAGAAAATAGTACCACTAAGTAAACAAGATTATATAGTATTATGGCCAATGTCAATAACCTGAACTCCTTCACATGGGGAACATGACTTTGCAGCATTGCCTGCACCAACAAAATTCTACCTATACATACTGCAGTGGTTACTTTTCTGATCACGACAATGAAATACCTGAGGGATTGATATCGGGGAAGAGGATTTCTCTTTAACTCATTCTTTCAGAGGCACAATCCATCCCTCCTTGGACCCATGTGTTTGGGAAGCTCTATTGCCTCATGGAAGAGAAATGGGGTAGGTAAAGTTGGAGAAAGAGATAACATTGCAACATACTCCTCATGGATATGCTCCCAAGTGACCTACAATTTCCATCTAGGACCAACTTCTTAAAATGTCTAGAGCTTTCACAGAAATAATCCTTCCTTGGTTACCTAGCTCTCAATGCATGAATTTTCATCAGGAGAACTTCATATCAAAACCATTATCTACATAAATCACAGCTAAAGAGAAATATTCAAATTCAAGAAGTGGAGGGCAGGAAAAATATGACATAACACATGCCTTAACCCCTAGCATGAGCTGAGTATCCACTGAACCTGAGACCTAGAGGTCATTAAAGAGTTGATTCTACTGACACTGACACCCACTGACATTTAACAGGGACCAAATACACACTACATTATACTACAAATTTCAGAAACATTATCTCATTCATAGCTTTGTACAATTACTCATCACTCAATAAAATGTGAAGATTGAATTTTATTAAGACCTACTTCAAGGTCAAATCTGATAAATAAGTTAAAAAGCTGAGACTTAAAATCACATGTCAGGTTGTGGACAAGATAGATTTCTACAGACAAAGTAATGATTCAGGCTTCAGCATGCAGAGTGTTCAGTTTTCTGTGAGACAACTGATGGTGGCTCAGAAACAATGGGCTATTACTTTGAATTTATTTTATGTGTTCATGACCCAGAAGCCAGGCCCATTAAGTTTGCACTCCACCTTTAAAGGGATGTTTGTGAGATGAACAGCAGGCAATGCCCACTAAGATTATTACACTGATTTGTAAATAATGCAGTATGCAGCCAAAACCAAAATATTAACAGTTGATCATAGGTGGCATATTAAATGTCATTTTCCAAGATTGCACAAGTGAACATGAGAAGCATGCATTAAAAGTTAACAACTGTCATGAGCTCTTGGGATTAAATAGACAGAAGAGAAGTCAGAAGAAACATTGGTGAAACTATTTAGATTTTGTATATTACTAATGAACAAGTATTAAATGGACATATTAATGTGCTACAGTGTGATAGTTCAACACAAACATAATCTATGTTTTTAACAGCTTAGGATAATTACCATTTTTCTCTAATAATTGACTTTTTGTCTAAAGTCTTGGAACATTTTCTAATTAATAATAATACAATAGTCTAAACTTCACTAGAATTTCTTACTCCTATTTATTATAATTTTCTGAAAATTCTATCTTGCCAGATCCTTTCCAGCCTTTACTAATCCCTATTGTATATTTAGGTTTATACTTTTAGCTTTCATCTATCAAGTAAAGCATAAAGTATCAATTTTTCTTTGTCTTGATAATCACTGAGCATGTTTTCTATCCTACACATTTTACTAAAAATGATAGATTTTCATTGTTGACTAATAGCCTCTGTGTGTGCGTGTGTGTGTGTGTGTGTGTGTGTGTGTGTGTGTGTGTGTGTGTGTGTGTTACTTTATCTCCTTATTTCTTCATGGATGTCTTATCTGATTATGTACATTATTTACTTGAATAGTGTCATGAATATCATGAAAGTTCAGGTACCTGCTTTGTATGCTAGCTTCAATTGCTTTAGATATACACCAAGAAGTGAGTTACCTATATCTTACACAAGATTTATTTGGAAGCTTTTTCTTTTTATAAAGCTCCAATATATTGTCCACAATGACTATGATTCTCTGATGAAGAAATACAACCCCTCAAAATATATGATAATAAAGGTTCAATAATGTTAGTGATTAAGGAAACATAAATCAAGAGAACAAAGAGATATCTTCTTACTCCAGTTAGAATGGATATTTTAAGAAATACTTTTAAAATATGTGTAAGCATGGAGAACATAAGTCTAATATACCATAAAGATGTGTAATAAAATTATCAAAGGAAGAAAATCATTTCTGACACAATGTTTTTAGTTTATTCTTTGATTTTTTCATGCACATATACAGTATTTTTTTATCATATTCATTTCCTACTACGTTCAACTTCTTCTAAAACCCCACATTCCCTGCCAAATCTGTATCTGTGTCTTCTATTTGTAATACTTCTCTGGGTTTAATTAGACCTTCCCACATGGAAAATTGACACTTCCCATCTGAAAAGCCAACCGCCAGTAGTTCCTCATCTAGTGAGGGAGCTTTCTGGGTCTTGCCATTCTCTATCCTAGAATTTTGACTGGATTGATCCTGGGTAGATCTTATACAAGCAGCCATGGCTGCTATGAGTTCATGAGTGAAAAGGCCAACTCATGACTAGCACACACTGTTTTGTAGATGCCTTCAGCACCTCTGACTCTTATAATCTTCATGTCCCTTCTAAAATGATGTTTCCTGATCTATGGGTAGAAGGAATGTGATATAGATTTTTCCATTCAGGGCTGAGCACTCATGAATCCTTATTCTCAGTACTTTGACAAGCTGTGAGTCTCTGTAGCAACACACCACAGCAAAAGAAGCTTCTCTAAAGAAAGGTAGGAGCTGCATGAACCTATGACTATAAGATAACAATTAGAAAAAAATTTGAATTTATGACTATTTAGCAAACAAACACAAAACAAGATGAATATTTCAAATCACTGCTACCCCAGGCAAGCCTAGTAATTCATAAAAACATGTACAGGATCTAACAATTTCAAGATATATTAACTACATTCCAGATTAAAGCTAAAAATATTCGCATGGATTAATTTCCTTTTTGTGTCAAGTATTCCACAAGCAAATTGTATGTCTGTACTTGAATAAAAAGTTGCCCACTATGAAAAGAGCTAGTATTTGACCAACAGGAAAGAAAAAAGTGGCTAACAATGAAAGTCAAAGCTACATTTTGAAAGGAGAACCAGGAACAGAAGGAGGAGGAGGAGGAGGGGGAGGAGGAGGAAGAAGAGGGGGAGGAGGAGGAAAAGGGGGAGGAGGAGGAGGGGGAGGAAGAAGAAGAAGAAGAAGAAGAAGAAGAAGAAGAAGAAGAAGAAGAAGATGATGATTCCAAGGGAAAATAGTCAAATTTCTTTACACTGTTCTATGAAAAAATATTATAAGTAGAAAGAGAAACAGATGCATGGTACACATAGGAACAAGGACAAAAATAACAGCAGCAGTTTCACCCCAAAGAATGCACAGTTCAGTGTAGCAATGGCTTTAACATACTGTGGAAAGGTAGGAAACACTACAAACAAAAACGTGGCAAAGAAATGAAGGAGAAATAAAGATTGCATCACAATATAAACTTTGCATGAAACGATCAGAAACACTGTGGATTTAAATATTCAACTGATGCAGTCAGAAGGGGCATCACAGTGGAAAAACATTAATGTAAGCCCACTAATGTGCCGGGCGTGGTGGCGCACTCCTTTAATCCCAGCACTCGAGAGGCAGAGGCAGGTAGATCGCTGTGAGTTCGAGACCAGCCTGGTCTACAAAGTGAGTCCAGGATGGCCAAGGCTACACAGAGAAACCCTGTCTCGAAAAACCAAAACAAACAAACAAAAAACAAAAAAACAAAACAAACAAACAAACAAAAAAAACCAAAAAACCAAAAAACCAAACCCACTAATGCTATCACATTGGTGGCCACGTTACCTTCTTTTCTTAGTACTTGGTATTTATATCACCTTAAAGGATTTTATTGAATTAACAAGAGTAAGGGCCATATATATGTTCTGTGTTGCAGATACAAAACTACACTGTGCAAACAATAGTACAGAGACCGGAGGGAGAAGCAAATGGAGTTTCTAGGATGCCTACTATACATTAATTTGTAAACCCTTATAGAAGTAGAGAGTGATAAGTCAAAAAATAAACTTTAAAGTAGTTAGAGTTAGAGGGAGCCCAAATAAGAGAACAATATGGGGTTATCAAAATATCTAATTATATCAAAAGGACACCAGAAAGTATTAAAAAAGAGAAAGAACAACAACTGGACAGATCAGATTGAAAATGACTAGGAAAGAAATTAATAACAGGATGATACTTCGGGCCAAAATGTTGAGAAGACATACATATTTTTACACAAAGCCTTTGTCTTGAAACCTTTGCAATAATTATTTTAATTTGCATAAAAACAAAATCTTCACTTTCCCATGACTTTTTCCTTCAGACTACTTCAAAAAGTGAGAATTTGGTAATGTTAAATTGTTTGGACGTACCATGTATTCCTCCCCTGTTGTGGTTAACTTAAAAGTATGGCTAATGAATACTTATTATTAGGCTATAGTTAAAACAGCAATCGTATCTAGTGCACTTTCACAATCAATATAGACACAGACATCTGATATACTTTATAATAAGACTTTACCTGAGCCAAGGCAGATATCACCTCCTAAGCTATCCTCTATTATCTCCCAGGCTCCATCTCATTCTCTCTATCTCTAATAATTTCTTTTTGGGATGCCTCCCATCCATAACCCTCAAATACTTGCTAAGGCTGTTTATTTTGGCCATGTCTTTCCATGAGGAGCTTCTGAGTTCCTCCTCTGGTCTCTCATGGCTCTTTTGCTATCTCATGGTGATTCTCCTTCTTCTTCCTCTGTCCTATGTTCTCTCTCTCAGACACAAGATCCTTCCTCTCTTCAGAGCCTGTAAACCTTAGCCACACATATCCCATTTGGCTAACTGGGTGTGTCGGCTTTTTATTGGTCAAACAGGAATAAGGTTTTATGCATGGTTACATAGCAATACCTGAGGCACATTGAAGAGAGCAAGCAGATTTTGGGAGGCAGTAATTAGCATCAAAATACATCAAACCAATCTCAACACTCCCCCTAATAGGAACAAGACAGCTATAAGTGCCAATGAGAAATAAATTATTGTGAAGGAAAAGATATAATGTATTTATTATAATGAAACACTTTAATGTTCTTTAAACATTAAGAGCTTTTAAAAAGAAAAAAATAAGGCAATCCCCCAAAAAAATATAGGCAGTACATGAAAGTGAATAAAAATGCCTCAGGAAAGGATGAAAAATATGAACTGCTCCCTAATTTTATGAATATAAATTAAAATAAGCTATGCTGCCTAGCAAATTGACATTATTATAAATTATACTATTTGGTTTTGCCAAAAGTGGGAAAAGTCACCTTCACATAATCCTAATGAAATTATAATTATTTTGCAAATAAATAATTACTAAGAATTATTTATTAGGTGTCAGACACAGAGCGAAAATTATATTTTTACATCAAAATTCCTGAAATCATTCATATTTCTACCTCTGGTGCTTCCTCTCATTGGAGATTGTCCTATTAAAGACAAGAAAGACCATCTGTGGAGCTTATTGATAAGCTATCATATAATAAAGTTCAAAAAGCTTTAATAAACGACATGAAAGTCTAGTGCCTATTGAGCTCATAAGCAAACAGTAATATCCACTCAATAGAATGCAATAAAGTCCCTGAAATTATACAATAAATAAATAATTTTCAAACTGTTCTGTATTTTTGTTAGTTTGCCAAGAGAACAACTTAAAAATAATAAAATGCTTTAATGCAAAGCAGATTAAATTATAGCTTTCATATTGCTTATATAGCTGAAAATTGGTATTATGTTCAAATAATGAATACTAGAATTCTGCCATATACGCATATATATACACACACACACACACACACACACACAAACACATCATTATACCCCTACACATATTATGTTCAAAATTACTTACATGCTGTATAAAGAGATATTAGAACATGAATTACAAGATACTCTTTACATCAAACATAGAAACCAACTAGAATAGTAGAAACCACAATGATGCTCTGTGTTAGACTCTTTATCACTGTGACAAAACACACAAGGAAATAGGTTCAATAACTAATTTGGGCTCATAGTTGCAAAAGTTTAAATCCAAACCAGTCTACTCTGTTTCTATTGGTCTATGTTTAGCCATGATATTACGTGTTAGAATAAACAACTAACTTCTTGATCTTTTGCAAGAAGAACATCCAGGATGTAGCCTTTTGTAAAGAATAGCCCCAAAGGATATCAATCCTATTTGATATATTTCTTCCAGTAAGGTGCCATCTCATAGAGTTTCAATCACTATGCAAAGTAGCACAGTCAACTAGGGGGAAAATCTTGAACATATAATCCTGTGAGGGACAATTCATCTTCAATTAGAATAGTCAACACTTGTCCTCCCAAAATGTATGTCAAAGTTCTCATAGTCTTAAAATTCCCATATTGTTCAAAGGTTTAAGCTCAAAATCTCATGAAACTCAGGGTAAAGTCTTAGCTATGAGCCTATATTAAAAAACAAACAAACAAAAACAAAAATAAAACAAAGCCACAACAACAACAGCAACAACAACACCCCAATTTATATACTCCCAGCATACAATGTAAATCAGGGAATGTTTTCATTCAAAAGGGATGAATAGAGGCAAAAACTGGAGGATGGGATCAAAGGAAGAAGAATTCCCCTCAGGAGGCCGCATGGTAGTGTAAGAGTTGAGGCAGGATGATCCTTGCAAGTTTCAGGCCAGTCCGGGCTACATAATGATTAAGTACCTAGAAACAAGACAAAACCACCACAGCAGTAACAACCACCGCCACAACAAACACAGACCAGTACAGCAAACATTAAATCCTGTAGCTCTGTCCGCTACATGTGGTGATATTGTTACGTGACGAAATATGCTTGGAGGGGGTTGAGGAACACCTGCGTTATGGTCTCTGCTAATTCCTCAAATGCTTTCCCTGGCAGACATCACATGTTTTCTAACTTCCTGTGGCCTCCATTGTATCTTTATCTTACTCAAATATCTTCAAGCATCGCATTTTCAGGGACTTCTGAAAGAATTCTAAATCTACTATAAATTTTCTTTAAAACACAGACACTTCTATTCCTCTATAGTTCTCCCACTCAACTTAAAGATGCCAAGGTTTGCTACCAATTTAAGCAATAATCCAGCCCATGTTGAATATGGCTACAGTGGCCTCTGGGTCCCTTGGCAGCTGTCTACAATGAAATAAATACCAAAGAAATAGCTCTCTACTTGTAGGTCACTCAGATGTATTCTTTTATGACTGCAAACTTTTTCAAGTGGATTTATTTCTTTATAACCTTGAGGCTGTATAGTGGGACACCACTAATTTCCAAACGCCTTCTAAACATCTTCCTTGGCTTCTGCACTGTGCCAAGTATAAAGTAAACTTTACAGTCTGGCTAACCCTCAACAGCCACTCTTTCCTTGGTCCCTAATTTATGAGCTCTGCTTTCTAAGTTTTTCTCTGCTTTTTGTTCCCAACCTCACTGTAAATCTAGCAAAAACTGCCAACAAACTGGAAACATAACCTGTGCTTCACTGAGATATCCATGGCTATAATTAGGATATTACCTTTAAATTCACTTTCCCACAATGTCTAAGGGACATGGCCAACATTGTAGACATGTTCTTTACTACAGTGTAATACACAGGGTCTCTCTTCCCGTTCTCATTGGAAACTTCCTTACAATCTGAAATCTCATGAGTAAGGTCATTACTATTTTCATTTTCTGAGAATATCTCAGTCTTCTGAGTTTACCCACTAAGTAATGTTTATAACACCATAAGGCTTCTCAAATCTCCAAACTTTATCAATTTCCTGCCATAAAGTAGTTACATATACTTTTGAAACATATTATCAAGTAAGACCAAGTAAGACTGTTAGATGCGAAATACTTGAGATAACAACTTATGGAAGGGAAGATTAACATTTCATCATTTATTTTTCGGATGCTTGCACATTGCTCTAAAATATCTATCCGCATGAAGCAGCCAATTTACTTTTTAATGCTGTAGTCCTATAATATTGATATCTTGCATAAATTTAGATGCATAATAAGTACAACCTATACTCATATCACTTCATTAAGTGAATGAGTGATTGAGTCTTCGCGGGCCTTATTTCCAAGCCCACCCTGGCAATTAATCTCCTGGTGCTGACCTCAGTCAAGTCAAGAATGTTACCATCCATTGTCATTTTCCAGAGTGTCCCTTTCTAGCTTTCAGGAAGGTCTTTCCTGACCTTTTCTAAACAACCACTTTCTCTCTTTTTTTTAAAAGACATTACTTCCCCCAACACACACACACACACACACACACACACACACACACACACACACACACACACACGCAGACCAAGCATTGTCAATTACTGATTGCCTTAAGTAAATTCATATTTTTCACCTGCCTACTGATGTACTAACCAATAGATTGCCTTTCTGAAATTAAAACTATCAGCAAAGCTATCGCCTAACAAAACTACAAATGACATCTGGACAATGATTTTTATACTCTTCTTTGTATATATTCATTATTCAATTTTGACAGGATTAGGGATTATTTATCTTAGCGTAGGAGTGAAATCTTAGTGTAGTCACAAAATAATAATGGCTATGCACTAGCTGCACAGCACATGGGCAATTTCTTTGCTCATTCTTTCATCTGTGGGCATTTAAAGAAAGAATCCCTTAGAGGAGGTCTACTTGGAAATGTATTCTATAAGTGAGAATAATAGAAATACTCTATTTGTAAGCCCAGAAGAAGTTGCATATGTAAATCAGCTCTCCTATAAAATGGAATAGAAATTAGAAAAAAAAAATAGAGTGAGCCTTTCGCCAGCCGGGAACGGGAGGGGAATACAAACTTGAAGCCACATGGAGGAGAAAGCCGAGTAAAATAATAATTTATTTGATGATTTAATTTGGTAGCACAAATTCCATTCCTGGTTGCCTTGTCAACCAATGCTTATAAGGGAAATAGCATTTTAATAAAACACATAGCAACTAGGGTTTGAGTCCCACACGGTCAAACTAGTCTTTTAGGTAGAGACTTAGGAAGAGAAGTTGGGAGATTCATAGCTCTAAGGATTACTTTATGAAGGGACAATTTGGCTTCTGTATAAAAGGATAAAATACATTCTATATGCTACAGAAAGCTCCTATCTTGGTAATTCATTGAAAACAATACATTCGGTAGGTGCGTACTTACATTTCATCTTATTTGTACTTTATGGATTCTCTATCCACCACAGAGTAGATAAATTGCCATCTTCCTCAAAGGGGGTCGAGAGTGTGGGGAACGGATAAGATAATGGTCAGTGATTGGGGTTCAAAGTAAAACATAGCATCTTCACCATAGAGAACGTCACCAGAGACTAACGGTCAGTCTTCAAGCAGCACAGTGAAGTTGGTCCAGAGACTAATGGTCAGTCTTCAAGCAGCACAGTGAAGTTGGTCCTCACACAACTGGCCACTCTGTAATCTGCATCTCTTCCAAAATCAGAGAAACAATAACATTTACAGATGTTGTGGAGCACCACTTTTCAATAGGAACGTTCACTGGCATACGCATAGGTGTTAAGGATAATCACTTCACCGTTGGCATCAACGCTGGAGTTCTAAAACCTCCCCTAGAAAGGAATGTTCACTTAGTCCAAAAGGAAATTAATTAATAATTGCAGGAATCTTCTACAGTAAGTCTTCCTCTTTGAAAAGCAAGTCCTTTTTTCTTCTTTTGCTTAATGATCAAAATTCATTGTGGTTAAACAAAATTTTTTGTCAATTCCATCAGGAATTTCCCCTCTCTTAAAGCCCCTGGAATTCCTTTGAACATTAGGATCACTGGCACAGAGGATGATCAAAAGTGACAGGCCTCTTTGCTATGTCAGATATATATATGTGTGTGTGTGTGTGTGTGTGTGTGTGATATGTTTTTATATATGTATTATATAATATATATGTTATATATATGTATTATGAGGAACATCATACTGTTTTATCTTAATCTAAGAAGTCATGTAGTGGGTCAGCATTCACATGTTAGCATTTTCCAGGCAAACTCAATTAGTTTACTTAAATGCAGCCTAATCTAGGATTGCCATCTGTCAAACTGGAAGAATTCTACCTGCTACTTTTTTCCTAGAGGGAAGTTGGGATCATTATTCAGATAGTGTGAGTGAAGAAGCTAAGCACTCTGAGACATATCTATTATTGAAAGCCAGTGAAAGCTAGTTGGAAAGAGAATAGAATTTCAAGAGAACAGAGCAGGACTTTAATTCCAGCGGCTCTATTTACTATCCAGTGAATGTATAAGATTCAATCCTCCTCTCAGAGCTGATAAGTCAGTACAATTGGGAGAAAAGATGCCATCTAGTCAAGTATGTGGAGAAACCACAATCACTACTTTGGACGTTTTATGTTAATGAAGGTACAGAATAAAACAACATGGTTGGTGTCTTTATGTTATTTTATGGAGCACTTAGCTAGTGAAAACTTTGTTTAAAATAAGATTGTATGGTCCATGATGTCAGGATCCAGAATCTGTGTTACCATATCCACACAAACTCTGAAAA
This sequence comes from Acomys russatus, assembly GCF_903995435.1. Taxonomy (NCBI): domain Eukaryota; kingdom Metazoa; phylum Chordata; class Mammalia; order Rodentia; family Muridae; genus Acomys; species Acomys russatus. The sequence goes on from NC_067139.1 coordinate 67,365,279, forward strand.
GAGTACATTCTATATAACACACTAGTACTCTGTAACTGAGAAAAAAAAGATTGATTTACATACTTCTGCTATAATGGGAACTTCAATTTTTTCCAGAAAAAAATATCTCAAGAAATCAATGATCTAGAAATGTTCGAAGGATGAAGATAAAAATTAGGCTCCCTTTAGAACACAGTATCAAAGTAACCTGTAAACATGGTCAATACCTAAAAAGATTCCCTTGATGGTTCCTTATGTTAGAGAAAGTCCATATTCAGGTCTGATGCACAGCTCTTCTGTGATACATCTCATTTGATGGTAAGGTTCGTCTCACTTGTCGACCTCCTTTCTACTGCTGGCTTGTTCAGTGACAGATGGCAAAGTGCTCCATGTGGAATGGGCCTCAGAGGCCATTATACAGCACGGTTGTGTGCAGGTACTTTTGGGTATCTGAAGCTATAAAATCATAAAAAAATATATACTGACTGTTCTATCACTTGACTCAGAGCATTTCAAAATTCCAAATCCTCTTCCTGTTTGTACTCTCTCAGGAATGCATTTTGGAAACGATTTCATCTAAACTGAGTTCACTGCTTTTCCCACTCCACTGGAAGAAAGCACTGTTAGTGCTGCCAGGGGCAAGCGGTGGAGACTAAGTAGATTTTCTCCTCTGGTGTTATCTCCCAGTACAAGATATTTAGATGAACTTGTGGTGTTTATGAAGTTGATATACAGCTTGCTTTCTAGATTATTTTTAAAGGCTAATGAAATGCACATTTCTCAATGTGTGTGAAAATACAAACCTTACCTTCTTGAATGTCATGTAAGCTTAGCGAATGTCTATTCATGAACACACAAACAACCGACTTGAATACCTTAAAGCCCGGATGATGTGTTTGTCACTTCCCAAAGTCGTGCTACTGCCACTCAGTGAATGTGTTTTGATTTTCCCCCTTCACTCTGCACCTAGATCCTTCTCCAGGTGACCTGAAGCTAGCATTCTCACAGTGCATTATTTCAGTGACTTGACTCTGTTTTTCTCAGTCTTTCAAAAGAGTAATAAATTGGTTTTTACTTACAATTCCATCCCACCCCACATTTTGTCTTCTGCTTATGGCTTAGGTCTGTCCTTCTATCCCTACAGAGTGATCTTAAGGAGTTGTAATCGTTTAAGAAGTAGTACTCAAAGGGAGGTCCCTGGGGTGCTGAATTAGGAAGGAATTCAGAGACTTAACATGGAATCCTAAATTAGTTCTTTCTGGCTGCAATCAGGTCCCGTCAGCTTCCTAGTGTGAAACATGACCCCCTTCCTCTCACAGATACCCCCACCATTATGAGGCAACCCTTCCAGAAAGTCATCAGCAGTGGCAAGCTGAGTCAGTGTGATGTCACTGAAATATCAGATGGTGAGGATGCTCTTTATAAAGTTACATGGGCGAAGACAATTCATATTAGTAAAAGAAGATAGATTAATTAAATCTGGAAACATAAGATAATGCTCTGTATGCTTTAAAATAATCCTACCTATTACATTCTTGTGGGGTGCGTCCTCTCCCAGCAAATACATACAGTCAAGTGCATCAACTATCAGCTCCCTGCCATGGATGGCACTAGATGTTATGAGAACTATTAATATAAACCTCAAGAGGCAATAAAAGACATGCCTCCAATTTCTTAAGTATAACCAATTAATTTGAGAAGTAGAGAAACTTTAAATTCTTTATGATGTTCTTTACAAAGAACTATGAATAAAAAAGAACTTGAAGTCCTAGGAACTGGAGGGATCTAGTCATGATGGAAGCTGGAAGAGATGGGAGGGGAGAAAAATGGCTCTGAAGGTAATTTTTAAAGACAATACTAATAAGTGGGTGAACAGAAATGGTTCTGTCTTACAAAGGGGGAATTATTTACAGAGACTTGAGAGTCAGAGCTCACTTTAGGCAACTACATACAACTAGAGGAATTAGGGATGCTTGGAAGAGACTGGGGTGCTTACAGGCTGGAACAGGAAGAAGAGTTTATGGTGACTGGTCAAGCTCATTTCCTGAATGTCATGATGGCTTTGTATGTCAGAGGCAGTCTTGCAACTGTGCCTAGTTTCTGAGCCTGGAGGGGTCAGCCATGCTTCTGTAAGTTCTGAGTCCTGCAGTCTGCATACAAGGCTCGGCATTGTTGGACTAAATCAGATCCTGATTTTTTTTTTCAATTGGCCTTTTTGGTGTTCTACATTGTTGTCATATTTCTTCCTCCTCGAATTGCAAGGAAAATGAAATCTGAAGCATAAGGCAGAAAAATAAAAACCTATGTATATATAAATACCTTTCACTCATTCCTTGCTTCTCATGCAGCATTTATGCCCCAGAGGATAATTCTTGTCATATATTATTTGTACCGGTACCTGAATGAGAAGAGTAAGTGAGCAAACCAATTCCCTATAGAGGTCGCATCACATAGTGTAAATGACCAATGTTAAGGATAAAACCATGAAATGGGCATTTTGGTCAAGAGAGAGTAGCTCTGAATAGCATTATTCCCATAGTAACTGTAGGCCATATCCCACAGATTTAAATGTATTTTACTTTTATGTGAATAAATTATATATAACCTGGAAAGAATGGTATCATAACAATGACAGGTAAGCTCTGAGTGACAATAAATCTACAAAGTCCCCTTTTCTCAGAAGAACCACATCCTGGTATACACTTAGTTGTTAAACCACTCATTGAGGAATATACATCCAGGTTATTCAAAGCAATATACTTTTATTTGTGTATGTGTGTGTGTGGAGTACATGTGCTTACATGTGTACATATGTGAATGTGGGTGCTCAAAAGTTTGTGTACATGTATGTGAAGACCAGAAGTCATGATTAGGTGCCTTCCTCTCATTTTCCATCCTGTTGTTTTGGGACAGTCTTCACTGAATCTAAAGCTTATGGATTTAGTGAGACTAGCTGGCCTGTAAGCCCCAGGGGTCCTTTTGTCTCTTCACCAAGTATGGGAGTTACTAACATGCGGCATGATGCTGGCTTTTTATAGAGGTTCTGGGGATACGAACTTTGGTCCCCATGCTTGCTATGTGGGCCATCTTCCCGTAGGCTCAATTTTCTGATCCAATATATTTTACTACAACTTATTAACCAAGCGCATGTCACTTATAACCCAACTAACCAAAACCATAGGAAACGAGGATTAAGGAACACAATGGCAAAATCATAAGGATATTAGTTCCAAGGAACGACTCTCCTGGTGTAATCAGCAGGATTTCTCCTGCTGGAACCTGGAGTAACCAGAACCCAGAATCTCAGCAGGAGCAGGAGCCCCGAAGCCTTCCCTCAAGCAGTTCTCTCTAGGAGCATCTCTAAGTGGTGCGATGAACAGCCAAAACTATCCCAAGTATCCAAAAAGCCCCACCTCCACTTCTGGGGCCATTTATATATCTCCTCCCAGAGTCTGTTCATAGGATCTTTTCTGCTGGCAACAATCAAGCTCTCACACAAGGTAGTTGGTCTTCTAGTGGATTAACCTCACCTATTCTCTCACAAGACCAGTTCTATCCCACACTTGGGATTGTAAAAAACAGGTTTATCTTTCCTTCATCTTCCTATCCCTAAACTGATATTATATAAAATGTTTGATATTGTAAACTCAGAAAACATAATTAATGGATTTATTCCCCCTTTCTTCCCCTTTCTCCCCTTTTCTCGTCTTCTATTGTCCTCAGGCCCTATCTCATCTAAATTCTAAAATCCATAGTCACAGACTCATAAGCAAGTCTACGCATATCATACATGTACCATAAATTACTACCTGTGATATTACAGCCTCAGAAGCTAGACATGCCACGCACATGCTTCCTGGACACTAGCTGAAAAACAAAAACAGGTGCTAAGTAATTGCAGGAAGTTATCTTTGATCTGAGAAAGTAAAATTTGTCTCTTTTGTTAAATTAAACCTGTTTTTTTTTAAGTGGCTTAAGCAGTATTAAGCCACTTTCTTTTTTTTTTCTTTTTTTTTTTATTAATTTATTCTTGTTACATCTCAATGTTTATCCCATCCCTTGTATCCTCCCATTCCTCCCCCCCCCCCCCATTTTCCCATTATTCCCCTCCCCTATGACTGTTCCTGAGGGGGATTACGTCCCCCTGTATATTCTCATAGGGTATCAAGTCTCTTCTTGGCTACTTGCTGTCCTTCCTCTGAGTGCCACCAGGTCTCCCCCTCCAGGGGACATGGTCAAATGTGAGGCACCCTTATGCAAGAGGACTGGAGAGTAAACATTTAGTTTCTATTTTAAATTATTTCATCCTATTTCCTCATCACAGTTGTTACAATTCCAGCAAGGTAAACTATTCTCTCTCTCTCTCTCTCTCTCTCTCTCTCTCTCTCTCTCTCTCTCTCTCTCTCTCTCTCTCTCTCTTGTAATTGTGAATACTATTTTGCAACTACCTATGGAAAAGTAGATTTTTCTCTTTTTCTTTTTCTGCAAGCAATAGCATAAAGAATCTAAGAGCCAGAGGATCTCACCAGGTTTATGTTCATGGCTACCATATATCCAGACAAGAGCTTGCAGCATCATGGCAATGGCTTTCTCCTTTGTCATCCACAGAATTCATTGATCATAGGATTCATTGATCATTCACTATATTCTTGTGTGTGTGTCTTTGTGTGTGTGTGTCTTTGTGTGTGTGAATGTGTGTACATGTGTGTGTGTGTGTTTTTTGGCACATACATTTTTTCTCACATAATATATCCTGATTACAGTCCTCCCCACTCCTCCTAGTTTCTCTCCACTTTCCCATTCACTCCTCTGTGTCTCATTAGAAAACAAACAGATATCTAAGAGATAATAATAAAATAAAATAAATAAGGTGAAACGAAAACTATCACATCAAATTAGGACAAAACAAACAGTAGGAAAGGAGTCCAAGTAACGGCACACACATGCACACACATGCAGGTGCACACACACACGTGTGTGCACGCACACACATACACACAGATATATATGCAGAGACAAACTCCTTTACACACTCAGGAATCTCAAAAACACTAAAGTAGAAGCCATAATATATACACAATGGAATCTTTCTTTCCCCTTTTTGCAGGTTCCCTGAGTGCTCAGTGGGTAGGGATCTGTTTGTGACATCTTATAAAGGGCTCTCATCATCGACAGAGTGTTTGGCTTCGACTCTGCATTTGTTCCCATCAGCTATAGGAGGTAGCCTCTCTGATAATGGATGAGCAAGGAATTTATCTGTGAATATAGTAGAATGATTTTAGGAATCGTTTTATTGCTAATTCTTTCTTTCTTTATTTTTTGGAACAGCACTACATGGGTGTGGTTTCGGGCCCTGAGCTAAATATTCTCAGGTTCATCATTGCTCAAGACTTGTCAAGACTGCTTGGGCTGTATTCTCAAAGGACTTGAAATGCAATATAAAGCTGAAAGATGTACATTCTATCTTCTGCCTCTCTTCAGCATTCCTGTCCCTTTCAGCCCAGACTCTCCTTATTCTTCACAGAATATATTCCATTTCGTTTATACACATTCCCAGCATCTCTAGACACTTAATGGATATGTTGTATTTATTCTGCAAATTTATATGGCTTCAGGGTTAATTTAAGAATAGCTACTATTTAGAAAACAGACTTCCTTAGACACAAACTTCTAACCCAGTATCATTGTGACCTTGACATTTACAATTTATAAGAAAAAAAAAAAACCCTGAGATAATGGATATTTTCTTTAACAAGTCAACAACTCATTTCTTTGGCTTATTTTATATTACAGATTGAATGGTTTTCTAGGCAATGATCAGTAGCTATTAAATAGCTTTTTATATGTCTAAATGACTGTTTGGTTAAAGGCAAAAGAAATACACTTCCTTTAATGCAAGACACCATTACTCAGCTCATGCTTGAGTTAGATTCAGCCTTAAATTTTGACTTGCAATATTCCCCATTATTGCTTTATGAAAAATGGCAATAGGTGATCATACTTACTCCCCACACTTGCAAATGCAGTCTGCTTTAAAGGCAGTTAGCACACACCCAAAGAAAACTAAAGTCACTGTTCTGAAAAGAAAATGACTAGGATGATGAACAACTTCATAATGACCATTAAATCACCGTCTCTGCTATACACAGTGACCGCCACTGATGCAGCGACAAAGTAGTTTGAGAAAATTAAGGCATGAACGTAAGATGTATAAGCTCTGCTGTTGCCATAGTAACTCCATGTAGGAGCTACTTTGAGGTTCTGAATAGTTACTTCTTGTGGGATAGTAGTGGTAATTGATGTTTTCAACATAAACTTACTTATACCGAAGCTGCATATTAATAATCTCACCTGTATCATTAGCAACTAACAGTCAACAAACTGTGAAAGAAACTAGATCTCTTAAGTACACCAATTGCATTGATCTCCTTCACAGATATTCTGGGAAGCGGACAGCATGCCTAATGTATGAGTGAAGAGATATATGCTAGACTCTCGTCTTCTGGGATTTCACCGCTCTGCTTTTTACAGGCCTGCATCTGCAATGTTTATATTAATATCAGTAGCAGGACATGTATATCACTGCCTAAATTAATATAGTTTGCATTTACATTTATAATAGGAAACTACACAAAATGTGGCCGCAGTATGAACAGGGGTCTGTATTAGCACTGAAGAGGGGAGGGGAAATGGGTATCTGTTTCTGTATACTGGACTATTGCTGGGACCTTCCTGCAGATGGTATCACAGAATCCCTCCCTCTGAGACCCTCCGCTCTAGCTGATAGTTTTCAGATCAGAGGCTGAGCACAAAGGGTCTGTTCACCTAGACACAGCACAGCTCACCAGAAGCAGAGCTCAGACCTGGAGCATGACACTCCCCGAGAGAGGGATGAAGTGAACAGTTCTGGAGAAAATGAGTTCCTCAACAATTGGCTTAAATATAAGGAGTTGGATTTATTTAAAGTGTTTTATTTCAAATTAACAGAGGACACCTTGAAAACGAACGTGATGCTAGCCAGTGGTGCCTCTTGTCTTCCAGAGGTGGAATGTTACAGGAGTTAGCAAAGAGTCTTAAGTATCCATCAGTTCAGCATTTGCCCATATATCTGTCTGTAAACGAACAGTCACCAAAGGTCTGTAACTCAGAAAATAATACGCATTACAGTAAAAAAAATAAAAAATAGTCCACACTGATGCAAAGGCCAGGTGTCTATTTGGAAAAGAGTGGCTTCTGGTCTCTTGTTCTCTGAGAACCTCTACATTATCACATATTTCCTATTGAGCTTTCACTGTTGCTGTTATCAGAACAAATGTAAGCAGGGGACATAAAATGAATATATTTACACAAACATTCAATTAAGTCGTAGGGCTCTGGGTCACTAGTCAACATTATCTTAATTAAATGTAAAGCCAGATAATTTTTAAATAAACTCACAGGCCGTCTCATTCAACAAAGTATAGAATGTTGATGTGCTGAGCATCCCTTCTCTTCCCCTGCCTGGGACTGTAGGTCTCTGTCAGCCACCACAAATAACATACGAAATTAGCAGGCATATGTTAGCATTAAGCTGTTCACTCATAATTATGACATAATTGTAATTAGCACTTGCACACAGCCATATGAGAGCTGGTAAAGCCTCATGCCCTAAGAACAATTATTATGGTGTTTTTTTTCTAATGTCTCTTTCATAATTATATTAAAGCACAGTGTAGAGGAGAAGAGGTTAATGATTCTCCATTAATATAATAGCCACCAACACCCAAACTATAGTCTGAGTTCTCAACAATATATCAAAGCTATACTGGAAAAGCAGATGGACAGAGGAAGTTAGTCTGGTTCAACCTGACAGCATCATAAGGCTGTCATAAATCGAGTCTATTCTTAATTGCCTCTGGCTTTTCCTCTTCTTGTTTTATATAGGAAATAGCTGCCTGCACTGAGGAATAATACACTCTGATAGCACAAATAAGCTGATTGCCATCAGCTCTGTAGCTCCGTGTTCTCTTACGAGCTACCAGATTACTTTGTAAATTCTAATTTTATCCAATTTCTTATGCATCAAAGCAGGTAAAGGAATCTAAGAGGAGTCAGTTATTGCATGGGAACAAAAGTCACCCAACTATGAAAGATAACACTAAAACGGACTCATTTGCTAGCAATATGGTCTCAGAAAAAACAATTACCAGAAAAATGTTTTAAAAATTAAAATTATAAATTGTAATGCTAATTAATAATAAATTGTACTATCTTATATTCTGGACACATTGTCGATAAGAATATTAGTATAACTATGTCACTTATTCTACCTACACAAAATTACACAAGCTACTTAGTACTAGTGTGCAAAATTTCCATGAGAAAATAACATGAAGGTGACACAAATAAGTATTCTAAAAACTCACATGCTCACGGATTAGAATAATCAATAATCTGAATATTCTGTATGATCCAAATAAACTTACAGATTCAAAAATTCCATATAAGAGTTCAGTGTCATTTATTTATAGAACTGGAAGCCAATCTTAAAACACAAATGGTGGGACACAAGGTCCCCTTCTTTCACAGACCTAGAGAACAGGAATAGTGTTAAAACCAGAGGGAGGGGGCATGGGAAGATACAAGCGAGGGGATAACAATTGAGATGTAATCTGAATAAATTACATAAAAAAAAAAACACAAATATAAGCAAAGAAGTCCCTAAGTAAACAGAAAGATCCAGGAGTAAGCAAAGCTAAAGGCATCACACTGACTAATTTCTGGATACCCTGCCAATTTAGAAAAACTAAAACAACTCATAGACACAGAGAATGTAGTACCAAATTAGAAAAAGAAAAAGAAGAGTTAGTAGATGGAATTGTACAACTAAAATATTCCTCACAGCAAACAAAATAATTACCAAAACAAAAGAAACAAGCAATGAAAAGATGAAAGATATCTGAAGATCATATGAATACATCTTTATTGGCAAAAAGGAGAGGACCAGAGTACTGGGATAGATATTTCATAAAAAGAAATGTAAGTAACAAATACATAAATTCAAAAAAATTGTAATCATCAATGAGTATGAACTAGACCAATAATGCATTCTGTTATATCTCTTAGAATAGATATAGTCAAAAGGGTGTAAGATGGTCAGGGCATTGTGTGAAAAAGGACCCCTGGAATTAATATCACAAGCATTATTCCTCAAAGAGAAAATGAAAACTAGAATTCATATAGGCAACAACAATCGCATTTCTGGCTACATAAAAATGAATTACACTCTCTGAATTAGAAATTTTCTATTCTTTCAGATTTATTTTACCATTATTAACAATATCCAAAGTAAGAAATAATTTACATCATTTAATTAGTGAATAAAGAAGAAAAGAAAAATACACACGTACTAGTAGCATTTAAAGAAAAGGAAATTATTTCATTTGGGCATCATGGAAAACCCTGGAGGACATTATATTATGTGAAATTAGCAAAGCATGAAGATATAAGGAGCACATGCTGTCGCTTGTACGTGAAACATAGAAGAGCCTTAAAAAGAAGAGTTCTTAGTCTCACAGAGTACAATGGGAGGCTAGCCCAAGCTTGGAATTGGGATGGATACAAGGTAATGCTGGCAAAAGAATATATATATTGTATATATAGTCATTTGAATGGGAATGGTTCTCATAGGCACATATATTGGAACACTTGGGCCCAGTTGCCCAGTTGGTGGAACTATTTAAAAAAGGGATCAGTAGGTATGATGTGGCCTTGTTGGAGCTGTGTGCCTGGGGATTGGCTTTGGGTTTCAAAAGCCTATGCCATTTCTAGCTTACACTCTCTGCATCTTGCTTGAAGATCAAAATGTTAGCTCCCAGCTATAGCACTAGTGCCATGCCTGCCTCCCTGCTACCATGTTCCCTGCCATGATGGTCATGGACTCTAACCCTCTGAAACTGTCAGGCCAAAATAAACTCTTAAAGTGGTTTTTTATCATGGTGTCATCTTACAGCAATAGAAAAGTAACTAGGGCAGTGTTTTTCAACTTGGCTGGAGAAGCAAGCTTTAGGGGCCCAGTGAACAACAGTGTGATCACAGTTCTTAATGTATTGTGGAGTAGAAAACTATTGATTTTAAATGTTCTCATTGATTAAGTTGTATATTAACAAAGTGGTGCATTAATTAGCTCATTTTGTATTTCCCCTACAAAATCCAAATGTCACTTTGCGCCAAATAAAAATATACAATTATATAGCAATTTGATTATTTGTAAAATAAAATTAAAAATCCAAAAGTCTTTTTAAATGCTTTTCCACATACAGTACTTTCATGTCTTAACAATACTAAGTTATAAAATAAAATCATGATGCATTAATAAAGACAAAGCTAAGATACAAAGACAATTCATGGCTTGTCTAAGGTCACCCATCTGGCTGTCTTTAGACTCCAGACTTGCACTTAATATGACAAAACAACCCCATCATTGGAAATGCACTTAACTCAGAATAAAATAGTAATGCAGAGCCAAGTGTGTAAATCTCCTTGCCTCTACCATTTTATTTCTGTTTGATCAAGTTGATTTAACCTCATTAGGCCTCATTTTATTTGCCAATAAGTAGAAAAGACTGAGCAAAAAATATTACATTATCAAGGACAGAATAGTGATAGTTAATAACAATCCATATTGAATGAGTTAACCACTACTAGTAAACCATATGGAGGAAAGCTTTCTTGAATATGTAGAAAGCACACCTTAAAAGAAGATAATCCGAATATATTTGGTGTCTTTCTACAAATCACTCATCTGCATATATACCCTGAGTGCTTTCATCATCCTGTGGCAGAACTGAGTGGTTGAGATGAATATTTTATAGTATAAAGCCTAAAATATTTACCACATTGATTTTTAAGAAGTTTACTGTCCCTGATTCACAATGTACTTAATATTGTTAAAAAGGTTTACTTATTTTATGTGTATGTGGGCATGTGCCAAAATATATTTATATGCATGATATGTGTGTAGACATCTGCAGCTGTCAGGAATGGATAGCAATTCCCCTGGAACTAGAGTTACAGGTGGTTGGGAGCTGCCATGTAGTTGCTGGGAATAGAACCCAGGTCCTCTGAGAGAGCAGCAATTTCTCTTAACTGTGGAGTCATTTCTCCAGAGCCCTGAATCTACCTAATCGCAGTGGTTTCCAAAATGCTGTGCTACCAGAATCTCCCCTCTTAAAGATAAGAGAAGCCAACAGACAGTCATCACTTGTCAAAACTCCCTCGGGTAGTCAGTGAGGTTGGAGACTGGGTTTGGATGAGAGTCGGTTAAGGTGAAGTTTGGTGATAAGATCGAGATTGGGTGTTTAGGACAGAATCAATTTGCTGAAGCACATAACATGGCCAGTGTCTACTATAGATCAGTTCCTCAGCCCCCATACGGCCACTGTAGAAAAGTGATCTAGAAAGAAAAAAATTCAAGACTCACTTCACACATTTTATCTTATTAGGGTTAGAGAAGGCAAACCTTCATTAGATCAACTTCACAAACAATTTAAATGTCATTCACTTAAAATTACAAATCACTGTGAGGAGAAGGCCCATAAAGGTGACATCAAAGGACAAAAGAGATAGACATTGGTTGAAAGACAAAGAGAGACAAGAGTTGAAATTTGATTTCTGTGTCTAGACATCTTCTTCATCCCTCTCTGCACTTCTGAATGAGGCTTCTGTGGTAAGAGAGCAAGCATCCTTTGCACCAATCATTACAAGAGGAATAAAACATATGACATCCTTTCCACTCACTGCATCTGAAACTCCCTGTACCTTTTGTGTGAGACTCTCAAACAGGCATTGTAGAGGTTGAGGAGGACTTGCATGCACAAGACTGCAGCATTCTATCCTTCTGTTCCTTATCAGGCCTTTCTGCACTGGCCCCTTTGCTAAACTGAATTTGTGCACTTTTTTTCCCCGAACACTTCATACTTTTTATCCTTCACATGCATTTTTGTTGGGTTCTGTGCAGAGACTGAAAATGCTACTCAGGCTTTCTGTAAGTGATTGCTTTGTCATTTTCCTCTTTTTCTCTCTAACAAGTCTCAGGTTTTGTCAAGATTCCCCTTTAAAAAAACAGAATTACTGTGGAAACAAGTTGTTAGTTTTCTCTTTCCTATTTCCTATCTCTGTCATTATTTTGATGTATACAATGTTTTAAAGAGACAGAAAGGGTCTTGGGCTTGGAATTTTATATTGTGTGTAGCTACTAATAAGGAGATGTTCACTTAAACAAACTCACAGTGTTTCAGGCTCCAGGGCTTCTTCACAGGTAAGACAATATGGCATGCTCACATGGCCTTGAGGATGCATGCTGGGATTCAGGTTGGGATGAGTGTCTGGATACTTTGCGTTGTCTCTCTTCTAAGAAAGAGCACTAATGAAAATACATGCCAGCCATACAACTGTGGCCCCGTTGCTGGCTTATCAAAGCAAACTCCTACAGGGGAGGTGTACAGAAGCTGATGACCACAGGCTATGTTAGTTCCCTTAGGTACTGAGGTGTGAACTCATCCAGGACTCCTGGGGAAAAGAGTATGGACAGACAAGTGTATGGACAGACAGCCTTGTCTGTTCTCAACCAAAGAAAGGGTATCTGGTAAAACCTTCTACTGCTAATGGCAGTAGATTTTATCAGATTTAAAGGTGATAGTAGCACCTCCTCTACTCCATTGTAAATGTACTATGGAACAATTCAAAAACATCAGAATGAAGGAGAGATTCAGAAGTGGACTGTAGAGCAGAGTTTTTTCACACCTACATCAACATACCATTCAAAACATATTTAAAAGATCATGTGGAAAATGTGGTCCATTGTTGAACTGACCTGTCACTAACAAGCTTGAAAAATCAGTTAAAAAACTACTGAGCATATATGACAAGCCTGTTAATGTCTTAGGAAGAAAGCATTAGGCTCTATTCCATACCACACATTTCTCTGAGAAATGTTGCAGAAAAACAAAGGCAAAAGTCTGGTTGCACTTCAAAACATTTGCATCATTGTAATTTATTTTTCTACATCCAAGAAACATGAAAACCTCAAATTACAAGCTGATAGAAACTGCTCATGGCCAATAAACTATATGATAAAATGTCTAAAACCAACACTGAAATTGTAACACTGCAATTAAAATTTAAATAACACCAAAATAAAACTAGGACAGTTTAGCTAATCAATTATATTGATGTTTTAATTTCTATTCAGCTCATCAGTTTATCAGTATAATTAAAGTTAATAGGTAGCTTTTTAATTAGACGATTACTATAATATATTTAAAATTATTTTTAGAATTAGTTTTATGTGACAGAAAATCATGGGTCTGCCCTACACAGAGCTTTAGGATCCTTATTCTATCCTTTGGGGGCCTAAACTTATATGGAAAACAAATGGTATTGGGTAACCAATATTTTTAACTCTTCTGGTAGGGTTAGTTAGGTTGCCTCATTTTGGTTCTAGCGTGTTTTGGCCTCTGTGATCTTGCTCATCTGACCCATCCTACCCTTACTGTACTATTTTCACTTATTTATAATGATGATTTGCTCCTGACCAGTCATTGACAGGTAAGATGAAGATACAAGAAGAACCTAGACAGTAAGATGGTTGGGGAGGCAAAGTACACCAAAAAAGTTATGGGAGTTGGGATTTTTAAGCCAAGAGACAAAAAGCGTAGTTAGGATATAATGGTTTTTCTGTAGTGAAGACAGTTTCTAGGCCAGTGAGGAGTGACATCATCTGGACTTTCAATTACATAAGTATATCCTATCTTAGTAGACAGAAGTTGAAAATATCTAACCAAAATTATATAGACCTCAATCTCCTCCTCTGTGCCTTGGAATTCCTTGAGATACCTTATATTTCTAATGGTCTCCATGACTCTGCTTTCTTTATAGCAACAAGGACTTATGCATTGCATGTAACTATTAGAAATACTTTCTTAGTAGTTCATTTGCTTCATCAACTAAAATTTCATTTCACATCCATCCACCCCATTTGGATTTGAAGATATTGCCTGGTACGGATATTTTGTTGATATGGTGTGACTATTCTTATATGCTTCTATCTATTGGTGAAGATCTTATATATTATAGTTTTGGGTACTGTCAATTAGCTCTGGCCAAACATGGAAAAGGACAGAAGATCTTTTATTACCTCCTATGCTTACATATCGTTAGAAGCTATTCCTCTTAAATTTTACTGTGGATCTCCCAGTCATATCTATAGTCTGTAAAAATCAAAACAACAAAGAAACTCCATGTAACTGTGTGTTTAACACAATTGGCTCAGCATGATTTATTTTCACCATACATTCTTTTTCTTTCTTGGCGTTACATATCTGACCTATAGGATGGCATTTTACTAACCCTTTCATGATCTTCTCAAACAAATTACCTAAGCCTTGCTATCATTATAACACCTATACTAATCTGCACTCTCAACTAGTCTCCACATGCATACAAATGAATAGTGAGGAGTCTGGTAGGCATACACATACTTGTACACAAATGTAGAAGAATGTGTTCAAAATAGAGTTTCTGGTCTCTCTCCGATATGCCAAATCACAGATTATAGGGTGGGGTCCAGGCTGTATGTTACATTCCAGGTGCATTTTATGTGCATGGAATTGAAGGAAGAGTCTCCTGCATTTAAGAATTTTAGACTCACCAAGATAGGAAAGATGTTTTCTTCAAGGTTGTCAATACAAATAACAAAAATACTATGAATGTAACTTTAATATAATTCCTGGTTGTTTCATAGTTCTTCTTGCTGCATGTAGTTTATTTTAAATATGTATAATCACATAAATGTATATGTAAAAAAATAAATATTACAAAGAGAAAACAAGCAGGAAAAATTGGAGCAAATATAAGGCAAGTTATTTTGGCTTAAGGTAAAGAATATTTGGTTAGTATTTTTACAAACTCAGGTAATAGCAGAAATGGTAAAGGGTGGAGAAAGTTTCTTGATGTTCTAAAGTTATTAACCAACGTTAGAAGTGATTCAAACATCAGTGGTACATACTTCTTGGACTATATTGTATGGGGTCCCTGATGAAAATCATGAGTATAGTTAAAGCTTTTTCCTCACAAGGAGAAACAAGTAGGAATGTAATCCCATGAAACACTTATGAAGATTTTATTAATGGAGCTGGTACATATTATACAAAAAGCATAGCCATTCTGTGATCTCAGAGCATTCATGGAAGCGAATTGATAAAGGCTCTAAACAGAAGTTGAAAATTTGCTATATGCATCATTACATAAATGCCAAAATGTATAATTGGGCAACATCACTCAGAAGTTTTTAGGCATACTCAAAAGGGACTCACTGAAACTTAATAGAACAGAAAAATCTACCTACCCCAAAGTAGGCTAGGTTTTCTTAGACCGATTAGGTTTACAAGAAAGTTAGATGTTGCCTTCAACATATTTTTGGTTTTAGTATTTTTCATATTAAAGTTAAATACATAGCAAACTATTATCATCATTCAAAGATTGGAACTGAGTTGTTTTGTGTTTATGAGACATGATCTAACTAGATTGCCCAGGGTAGCCTGGCACTCTTGGTCTTCTTCCTCAACATCCCAAGTGCTAGTAGTACTGGACACATCTGATTCTCCTTGTACCTGAAATTATCCCTTGGGGTCAAGATTCTGATGCCAAAGGGCAGCCTAAGCTAAACTAACCAGATGAGTGTTCTTCTAATGCCTTATAGCTATCACTGTTTACTGTTTCTTACTAGGTATATCTAAACTTCACTTGCATCCAGAGGTCTTAAGGAATTCACATGTGAGCGAAAACCCCAGATGCTCCCCCTCATAGCAGACCTGGTGGCACTCAGAGGAAGGACAGCAGGTTACCAAGAAGAGACTTGGTACCCTATGAGCATATACAGGGGGAGGTAATCCCCCTCAGGAACAGTCATAGGGGAGGGGAATAAGGGGAAAATGGGAGGGAGGGAAGAATGGGAGGATACAAGGGATGGGATAGCCATTGAGATGTAACAAGAATAAATTAATAAAAAAAAAACCCAAAATAGTCACATGCTGTGTGTCTCTATTCTAGGGATAACAGCATGTTTTATACTACACAGTTAATGCGAGAAAATGAAAGAATTGTCAGAACTCAGTGGGTTTAGTTATTTGTAAAAAGGCTTTTGCTGTCTAGTTACCTCAATTTGACTCAAGAGAAATACTAAAGAATTCCTCCTCCTGTATTCTGACAACTTCTATAAATAGACAAGTGTCTAGGTAATGAGACCTGGACTGAAACTTGGTGAATATCTTTCCAAGCAGAAGTTGTTCTTCTGTTTGCAATATACTTGGCTAGACACAATTTTACTAGCTTTTGCCACAAGGTCCCAAGATCCACCACCAATATTTTTACTCTCATTTTGAACATAATCTTTGTCTGAGCTAAGGGCACTGTGCCATGCACAAAGTACAACGATTTTTGCAAGGAGTCCTGGAGTTTCCCATCAGTCAAGTTAGGACCTGCTTAGACAAATTGCTCGAGATCCCTGTTACACCGTCTCCTACCTCCTCACATTTCCCAAATGTCAAAAACACACTACATGTACATTTGCATGCATTAACAAGGCATATAGATGGGGTTTTTTTTGTTTGTTTTGTTTTGTTTTTGCTGGTCTTCAGTGATATTTACTGAGGACTTTTAAAGAAAAAGGATAAATAAGACTCAGCTCACACGTCTTCACAAAGCATGAGGGTAAATGACATTCAGGGAATGAAAAAGACAAATGAACAGTCTGAGTTTGATGTGGGAAATGTGCCTTTGCAGTTTGCTACACAAAGAGGACACTGAGATTGGAGAGCAGCAGTCTTCACCTCTCTAAAGGATGAGCTGGAAAATCTCTGTTGTGGGACTTCTGGCACACCTTCTGTAGGTGGGATACCATAATTGTGGATCTGAGACCAATAACACAAAGATGACTTTCAACAGCCTCTAGGATCAAATCTCATACATGTCGAATGCCATCTGGAATAAGATAAGGGCTAAAATATTGACACATGTAATTTTTTTTGTAAACAACCTCACCCATTTATGTGAATTTCAGTAAAATCTCTAGATATATACAGTTTTTATCACTCTGTTTTACAATGTCTGTCTCTGCTTGTTTCAGATGGATATAGACCCAGACTTTAAATATTTGCTTTACATGGTAAATGTTGAAGGAAAGTACTTTTCTGAGAAGACTGTTATCTTATATCGCTTCTATGTCATATGTCAAGATCTGAGGGCTTATAACTCACTCATAGTGCATTTTTTTTATCATCCAGGACAAGCAAATAAGATTCTAACATGCTGTCCATCTCAAATGACTGTGCAGTGGCAAGTGAAGGGAGAAATGGGAAAATGGGAGGGAGGGAGGAATGGGAGGATACAAGGAATGGGATAACAATTGAGATGTAATATGAATAAATTAATAAAATATATTTTAAAAAGAGCTCTGAATGGTTCTTTGAGCATCAAAACAACATAATTCTTTATTCTTGTTAATATTTATTGTCATCAGTGGCCTGTGGACACAAGCATTTTGATAAATGCATAAAAAAATAAAGGCTTGTCCTGGATATGTGATGTGATGGGACTATTCTAAGTTTGCTTTAAATATTTCGATTTCATTGATGGAAGAGTCACCCTCCACATGAAGCAGTGATGAATCAACAGAGCCATTCAGCTGCAACAATGAAGCACCAAGAAAGCAATTACCAAATAGCATGTAACAAACCAACAATATTTTCCATGTGTCGTGTAAACTGCTATCTGAAAAATCTCCATTTGATGAGAGAGAAATAACCTCAATAGTGAAGTCCCTGCTGGTTTCTACCTGACACTAAAGCCCTTACACAGTACCCATGGCTCATTCTTATATAAATGGGACAATTGGCTTGCACATCTGGGAGAATATAAGAACTTTGATACTCACATCTTCATGGCGCAGTGCTGTAAAGATGCATAGACTTAAAGAAAAACGCATCATGATCTAAATGTATGCTGAGACATATCGCTTCTGATATTTACCATTTGGACTGAAGAGAGAAGAAGAATACTTAGTATTTTCATTTCTTTATGAAATGATATAGGCTTCCATTTAGATCTAGCACAGAAGACATTTCCCTTCACTGCTTCCTTGGGGCCCCATTCTGGAAAAACCTCCACATTGTTTTTTAGTATATGCAGAGACTCAGCTATGCCAAGAATGGCTTAAGTCTAGTTGCTGGTTCCAGCTCCAACACCATAACACTGATGGGGTAATGCAAACAATTCAAGACATTGTACCTTCGAAAATCATCTCCCTACACAAACTGTAGAAAAGGTAGTTTAGAACAGAATAGAATGAGAAAAGAGAAAAATGTTACTTCCATAAGAAACATGTACTCAATTTTCAAAAGACAGCATGAACAAGTATGCGTGGCTGCCAGCTTAGTCTCTGCCTTGCAATTATTATCCACCTTGGCTTTCTACTTTGAAGGCTTATAAAGCTCCTTATCACACATGTGAGGAAATGGAAGTCCAAAAGTAATGTTTTCTTAATGCCATGTATGTTGCTGATGAAGTTCAAGTCATCAGAATAGCTGAACTTGAAGTAAAAGTTTTATTTAGTACTCTTGAATTCTTAGTACTAAAATGCACTTTAAAAGTTGACATGATTATGAATGATTTTATTACATATGTCTTTCATGAATTTTTACTGTTTTTTTTTTTTTTTTTTACTTTTTAGTTCTATCAAAATCATTCCAGAAGTGCTGCAAACTTTTACAACTATCCATGCAGCCATCCCTCACCAAAGGAATGCTGCAGACAATTTACTGCCAGATATCCTGAGCTGGGTCACCCACAACAATCTACAAGTCTCAAATCCTGGGACATGAGGGCACAAGAGACACCAGGAGCAGAGATTTGCAGGTCCTGAGGGACCAATTCCCATTAGAGCTGCTTCAAAGATCAGTTAATGTGAGATAGATGCAGCCTTGGCGAGATATGTGGTGTGGACTAGCTGAATGCTTGTTTTACATACCTTAAATCAACCACAGAGTAGTTGACAAGATAATTAAATAAAAGTCCCATGTGAATAAGAGCACAGAAGAAATAATGAGTCAGATTTGTGGAGGCAGGAATTAATATTCAGTGAGCACTTAAGAGTGCTCTGAATCTGGAACATATGTTCTCACATTTACACCTTACAAGAAAAGACAGTTCTCATATCCATACAGACAATGCACAAAAGGTGGTGACTGGGTCCTCAGGATGACCTCACCTTGGATTCCATCTCTCTCCTCTGTGTCAATATGCAAGTACATGGTAAAGTGTTGACACAAAGTGATGCCCCTGCTTAGAATAAATACAACAGATGGTCAGAAGTAGGCTGTAAATCTTCGTTCTTGTACTGTTTATTTAATTACACCAAACAGTGAACTGAATTGCATGTGACTCAGCAGTCCTATGAAAAGCAGAGTGCTCACTCATGCTTACCAAGACCAATAGCCTTGGCCTGCCTTGAAACATACAAACCCTACCTTAAGTACACTCCATGTCAAAGAAATTTACATGCCATGAGTGATAAACTGCATTTTCATTAATTTACTTGTCTCATCTTTATTACTCTCAGTTCATGAAGGTTCAGCCTTTTTCCCATTTCCTGAATTTCTTGTCAAATGTCTTGTTGTTAGTATGTCTTTGACCTTCTAGTCTCTGCCACCTTTGTTTATTTCTTCACATACATGAAGAGGTACCTGGACTTAAACTCATACCATTCATTACTGTTCTGGTTATGTGTGTTTGTTTTTTACTTATTTGCTTATTTAGCTTTAGCTACTGCGTCATTATCAAATTAAAAAGAGAAATCTCACTCATGCAGACAGATAACTCTTCCAGGATACATATTTCTCCTTCCCAAGTTCTTAGTTCCTTGAATATAGATAAAAGCATTGATAGACACTCAATAGTACCCTGCATCAGGATGGCCATCCTACCCTAAGCTTTGTAGCAATATACAAGCTAGTAACTGAGTAGGAAGAAACAATGCTATCACTATGGTGCTTCTATATGAGCCTTTCTGTGTTTTGTACACTGTTCTGAGGCCACAAATTCCTCTTTTCCTTCTGTTGCTCTAGAAAGCACTGTTAAGAATGACTTCTATTTCCACCAGTTCATCTTCCCATCTAATGTTCTGAGATGCTAGAAACAAATTACGTATTGCTGTAACTACCACTTGAGCAACCTTCATCAGTGTCCACAGACTACTTCATATCAGGAACATGGGGCTTTGTGTTCATCCCATAAAAGCAGGTTTCTCAGCACTTATCTATGAAGACACCCATGGAAAACTTATATTAGAATAGATCAAATGCAATTTTCTATGCTGGAGTCGGCAATCATATATTTAGAGACTGTGATGGTGGTGTGTGGCAGCCTGCCATTTAAATGATCTTCGTTTCTTTTCTTCCTGTTCTCTTTCCCTTTCCCCATTTCTTTCTTTTCTTCCTTTCTTCCTTCCTCCATTAGCATCACAGGGTAAACAGATGCTCTGTTTGACAGAAGAATGCTAAGAAACCATCACAATAGTGGAATTCCAAAACAAGGCTGAGCACTCACCATAAGCTTTTGAGAAATAAGAGATGATCAGGAGAGTCTTTGACAAGTGAAGATTTTCTTCAGTTCCTCTCAGCACTGTCTTCAGATGCAGAAGGGCATTGCCTCTCTACCTTACTGACATTCTGCACATTCATGAAATGCAACAACTGATATGCAAGAGTGGACTACCAATCTATATACCCAGCCATGAAAGAGCATTTGATAATAAATGTCTTCATAACTGATGCATAAAATTGCACACCTTCACAGGGGATTATAGTATATTTTACATGCCTGTACTTGTGCCTTGCTAAATATCTATCCTAAACTACTTATTTCTTTATGGCAAAAATATTCAAAGGATTTCTATAAATTATATAACTTTATTAAACATAGTATTTCAGTCACAATTTATATCACTTTAGATTTATGTTTGATTCACAGTTTTATAAGGCTCAGACATCATAGAAGGGAGAATAGAAGACAGTGGTTTATATAATGGTCATTAGGAAGAAAGCAAAGAGAGTAAATGATGCTTCTAAGGTCAAGTGAGGACCAAGAGGGCATGTCTCTGGTGACCTAATTCATCCAGTTATGTACCTCTCTCCTACCTTTCAATACCTCCAACATGGCATAATATCAGAATCAGGCAACTTTGAGAACAAAGTCCCAACATAGGAGATTGTGGTATATGTTTGATATTTAAACTACAACAGACAACCATTAAGCTAAGTACTGCTTTCCCAAAATGCCATACTGTTTTTTGAATGTAATATCCTGAACTCATCAACGGCTCTCCATCTCCATCCCCAACATAATCTTCCCAGCCTTGACACACAACCTCTTTTTCCCTCAATTTTTATAAAATTATTTTTGTGACCAACACACACTTGAGGGAAGGCAATATTTGTCAGTTTATCCCTAGCATATTTTACCTAGTGTAACAGTCTCACAGTTCTATACATATTTCTCCATTGACAGGGCTGTTTTATCTTTATGGCTGGACATTCCATCTTTCAAATATACTATGTTTTAATTGATTCATCAGTTGATGAATTTTAGGACATTTCTGTTTCTTGACCAATATGAGTAAAGCATAATCATAATCAACAAGGAACTAAAATGTCTCTAAGAAAGATTTTCACAAGCATGGGTATCCAGTAGAGGGATTGCTGAATCCCAGGGTCAGCGTGATCTGTCTGAATGATTTGAGGAATCACCATAGTTTCCCAAATGGGCTTTATTAATTTATAAGCCGTTCTCTTTATTCTCATGAGTACTTTCTAATCTGGCTATATATAGACTATTTCTAGCCACATAGTATCAGCAAAGAGCTAATGTTACACTAAATGTGTAACACCCCAAAACTTTCCCTACTACAGCTAAAATATGGCAAATGGGTGCCTACTTTTATTTGTTACTATTTTCATCATAAACTGGGTTTTCCTAAATAGAGCAATCAAGCAATTAAACAAACAAACAAACAAAGAAAAAAAAAGGAAATGAATGACATTCCAATTATAAAAGAGAAGTGAAACTGCCACTAGATGCAAATGATATTATGGTATATACATATAGAAAATCCCAGAGAGTTATGAGAATTAATAGGTACTTTTCAGTTATTGGATATATAATCAACACTGAAAATGCAGTAGTTGTTTTAATACATAAAGAATAAATAGAAATCAAAATTAAAGAGCTTCTTCAACATGACCAATGACTGTAAGTTATGAGACAATGAATCAGTCAGTAAAGAACTTGCCACACAAGCACCAAGGACTCCAGTTTAATTTCCATTTACTCATGTACAAAAACAGACATAGTGGTGCATGCATGCTATCCCAGTGCTGGGGAGGAAGAGAAAGGTACATTCCTGGAGTACCCAGGCCAGTCGTCCTAAGTAAATCAATGAGCTTGGGCCAATGAAAGAGAACCACGTAAAAACAAAAATGGTGGGCAGTGTCTAAAGAATTATATCTAATATCAACCTCTGACCTCTACATACAAGAATACAAGCAACACATCCAGGTGTGGACACATAAATACACACACACACACACACACACACACACACACACACATGCAAACACAAACACACACACACATGCAAACACAAACACACACAAACACACACACACATGCAAACACAAACACACACACACGCACACACACACACACACACACACACACACGTATGTGCCCACACACAAACACATGGCCATGTGCCTAGAACACATTTAGGCCAGTGAATCACAGCAACAAGAATGTTCAGAGAAAGAAAACAGTCCAGTCCACTCCTGACTGAAGGAACAACATCAAGAGGTACAAGACTCCTATATGCAGACAGGATTAAGTGTCCATTTGGAGCTCAACAGTGTTTTACTCTATCACTTTTCAGCGACAGCCTTGTATTCATTGACCTGGAGAATGTTTTAAAACTTATTTTCCATATCTACTTCCCACAATTATTGTGTAAATAAAATTTGAGTATATTATATTATTTGAATATATGCAAATATGTGTATATATGTCTTTGTGTATATCGTAAAAGACAAATGAATTGTAGCAATCATCAGTGTACATTTACACAGAAAGAAGATAAATCCAAAGAGATTAATATTCTCTATTATACATTTTTAATATTTTTAAAACAACTCTTATAAAGACACTCAGGAAAAGTCTATGCCATTTAGAAATTATTTATGTATGTCTTTACTTATTTTGCATCCATAACATCTGTGTGGTGTTCATGTATATATCTGTATTCACATGTGTCAGTGTACATGCATGTGTATGTGTTTAGGTGAGGAGGCTTGAGGTTGCTATTACCTACCACAATCACTTTATGTTTAGAGTCATGCACTCTTGCTAACCCTGGATGACTATTGGCTAGGCTAGCTAGGCATCTTGCTCTGGGAAGTCCCTATCACCTCTCTGAATGGTTTATTTCAGCACTTTATGGGGTTTCTATGGATACAAACTCTGTTCCTCATGCTTGAGTGGAAGGCTTCTTACTACTGAGACATATGCCCCATCCTCGTAGATGCCTTTTGAAGGGAAAGCAATGTCTGGACATGAGAGACAAATTGGCATTGTTTCATTTCTGCTGAGCCTTGATGTCATAAATTGTTCTTATGTCTTATGTTCTGAAAATTAATGGAATAGGATGCATTAATAAAATGCCACTGCTAAACAAAACTGCATCAGCAAATTAAAGATAGCTTGTCCAAATTTCTAACAATTGGCAAGTTTAAGAGTAAACTCTGCAGTCTTTTCATTGTTTCATGAACATTGTTCTCTATCTAGGAGCCACTGACAAGCAAATGGTTCCCGTCTTCGATTCTCTCAGCTAAGAGAAAGATAAAATGATTTTAAAACCATAAAGAAGTTCTAGAGATATGAAAAAGATGACAATGATAAAAATGATAATCAAATGGAAGAGAGTAAATAATTAACTAAATTATAAAGATTACAAACACAAGATAATAAGATCACTAACAGGTAAAAGTAGTTTAAAAATCTTATTTTGTTTTGGAAATTTTTTTATTAAAATGCGATGATGGCAGTAAAAAATTATTGCTGGATATTAAGGTATTCAGGTAACAACTCAATTTCGGCCTTTCATCAGTACATAAATATTTGATATAGTGCCCTGATAGTTACACAGCCTTAATGTTCACATAGACCACACAGAAAGAATAGAGATAATTTGAATTCCTTGTTTGGCTCTTAATCAAAATGGTGCTATTCTTCCTATCTCTCTCCCTTGTCTTTCAATGAAAGGAGGTATGCTCGTCGGCTTTTGTTGACATGACACAAACCTACAAGTATCTGGGAAGAGCAATGCTTATTGGAAAAAATATCTCCATCAGATTGGTTTGTAATCAAGACTCTCATGCATTTTTTTGATTTATGATTTGATATATGGGGTCAGGGAAGATGGGTGGTTCTGTCCCTGGACAGGTGGTCATCCTGAGTTATATAAGAAATAAGGCTGAGCAAGGCTGTAAGCAGCATTCCTGCATGGTCTCTAATTTAGTTTCTGCCCTGACTTTCCTCAGTGAGAATTGTAGAGAGAAATAAACCCATTTGTCCCCATGTTGCTCTAGGTCATGATGTTTCACACAGCAACAGATGCATAAATAAGACAGGAGTCTTCATGGAAAAGGAGACTAATGAAATTCCACAGCACCACACCAGTCGTTTGCTCAAAGCTAGTCTCATCTAAGATGTGTATTCCAGAATACTATAAACTTTTATTTTTCATTTTAAAGACTCTCCCAGCAGTTTTATTGTCATAACATTGAAAAGGGGTTGATGTCTTTCAAAAGAAAAAGTAATGCAGTTCATAGCCAGAAGGATGAGGATGGAGCACCAAGCAACAATGTGCTTCTAACTAGTCAGTTCAGTACAATTAAGGCAACAACCACCACCACAGACACAGCATTCTCACGTAACTTGCTCCAGCAAGTACAAGGAAATTAGAATTGTCCATGTTGTCTAATATTGTTAAGCCAAGATATATTAAGCATGATGCTGTCATCTATAAAGTTAATGCTGCACATTCTCGATGTTGGCTCAGCGAATTAATGGCTTTGGTGCCAGTTAAATGCAAATTAATAACCAGAAGCAAAAAGGTATTGCTGAAGCTGCAGTTGTGTTTGGAATGACCACTTTGTTCAACAGCAAGCCATATTTCAGATGCTTGCTAATTAGAGGCAGTCTCTGCAACACAGTGCGTTGCTTTCCAAGCAGAAAACACCCGGAGTTATCCAGGAAATATATTTCCAGTTCACCCTGTGTCCTCCTCATGTCAAGCTCCTTTTGTGCTGTGGCATTCTCGAATAGCATGCGTGGAAGGCAAAGTGACATCAGCCAATGTCTTGTTGCTTTATTATGAAGGGGTATATTATATTAGTCTTTTTAAATAGATCAATATAATAAGCCACCTTGGAAACCTGGTGTTTAACTTGGTTGAGAGTAATTTTTATACTGAATATATTTTACCTTTGGGTATTTTGCACTTAAGTGAAAATCATCTTCTGGTAGAAAAAGTATTTTTAATTGATGGTGGGGGAGATGTAAACAAAGTGAAATACAACAAAACAAAGCAAAACGCACAGACTCTTCTTTTTTTATTTAAGTGAAGACGTGTTTTCAAGATATGAAATCTTTTATTTAACTTGAATAAGGGGAGTTACCAATAATGGAGTTGTGATTGTAACAATCTAGAGAATTATTTATCCTCAGCTGGAGGGGCTGAACATGTATTAAAATCTGAATAAATGGAAGAAGGCTAATTACTCTGTTTTTCAAATGCCTTCATGCATTTTAAGTGATGAGAAAAAAAACCTTGTAGCCAGGGATGGTGTTGCACACCTTTAATCCCTGCTCATTGGAGGTAAAAATTGGAAGAATTGGGAGTTCAAACTAGGACCAGCTACTATCTAAGACCCTGTCTCAGAGAGAGAGAGAGAGAGAGAGAGAGAGAGAGAGAGAGAGAGAGAGAGAGAGAGAGAGAGAGAGAGAGAGAGATTAATTTTGAAATCATTCTGAGGTACATGTATGGATATTATCCCAAGGCATACTGGCCATCCAGTGTTAGGTTAAGCACGAGCATATGCTTCCAGTTTCAAAGTTCTACACTAGTGGGTCTCAACCTTGCTAATGCTGTAACCCTTTCATTCAGTTCCATGTGGTGACCACCAACCAGAAAATTACTTTCATTTTTACTTCATTCCTGCAATTTTGTGACAGCTATGAATTGTGATGTAAAATTCCATGTTTTCTGATGTTCTTAGGTGACTCTTGTAAAGGCATCATTGGTTTTCAAAGCAGTTGTGGCCCACAGTTTGAAAACTGGTGCTCTGTATGGAGTATTCACGCAGCATTCTGTCCAGCCTGGCTGTGACGGATTGAGACTTTGTAGCCTTACTCAGCCAAGCTCAGGCACAGAGTGCAGGCAAACTGAATGCTTCCTACTGTCATCTTAAGGTTCCTATTTTGGACCAGTGAACCTGAGACAGGACATGAATTTGGTTACTTTAGTCTCACTAATGGCAATTTTCTTAGACCAATGAGCTTAATGAAGCTATAGAAGCAATACACATAATAAAAACAATAAAATTAACTTATTATTAATTTACCTAAATAATTGATCAGACCAGCCACCCAAAAAGCTATGTTACTGCCTCAAAAGCAGCTTAAAACTTCAGCATTTCCTGCAGAAACTGATTTCCCCTCTCATGATATTTGCTTAAATATAGCAAAAGTGCTTGCCAAGTTGAGTGTGCGTTTATGTTTAAAATCAGTGAAAATAATCAGACATGGAAAGCACATTAAATTCCATGCATTAGCTAATAGTATGGAAACAGGTACTTCTCATGAACCTAAATATCAAACTTTTATCTTCCTTTCAACCTGGAGGCTCAAAGGCAGGCAATGGCTGTGAACATTCAGTACTGATCATAAGTCACGTTCCTTTTTCCATCACTCATTTTCTTACACATATCTTTACTCACTGTTGGCTCATGACCTAACAGAGCTGAAATTAAAAACCTATAGTGGAGACGGGTAACTCCTCCAGAAGAAATGGGCTCTAAGAGAAACTTAAGT
Source organism: Acomys russatus (assembly GCF_903995435.1). Lineage (NCBI taxonomy): Eukaryota > Metazoa > Chordata > Mammalia > Rodentia > Muridae > Acomys > Acomys russatus. Next base: position 67,392,492 of record NC_067139.1, read on the forward strand.
AGCCATTTATATACATGATAAATAATGAGATATATCCATGGACACCTAATGTGACTGCTGCCCTTAGAGGTGATCTACCATGGCAGGAGGACTATGCATACCGGCATTGTGCCTACTTTTAGAAGCCTTAAGCCCTCAGTAAATTATGATGCCAGCATGTGCAAGGCAGGCTTATATCATCACCGTGGTTGCTACTGAAGGAAATGTTTCAATGCTAATTGTAAGCCTAAGGTGGAAAGGCTAATCTATTTATTCAGATTTCTTGCAGGAGTGCAGTGAAGAAATTGGATATTTAAATCAGTGCTTAAGCGTGTTTCTTGTTTGAGTTCTTGGTGTGTGTTGAGTTGGAAGTAAACGAGTCATATTTTAATCAACAATCCTTGACTCAAAGGTTATCAAAATGATGTGCATCAGAAATTACAAGGTAAAGAGTATTTAATGTTCCTGTAAAATTGTTCTACACAGAGCTCTAGACATAAATCCTTCATTCATTCTGCAATAAATGCAAAGGTTGCCTCCCCTTTCATCATCTAACCCGGGGATGATTTTCTCTGGAGTGCAGGAGGTACAAGCTAGGGCAGAGAAGGGGAGAAATTTAACACATGGAATGTACACATTAACTTGTAACAATGGTTCAAAGTGTCTATTTGGCATTTATTTCATAAATTGAGATTTTGAAGACATATTTTAATATGATATACCTAAAACATGCATATATACTTATGAAATCCTTGAAAATGAAACAACACTGAAATATTAATAATGATCAATAAGGGAAATAAATGCAATGCCATTATGTACATACTCTTAAATTGTAGTGCATTATTAATAATGATGACTGTCTAGAACTGGATGCTTTCCAGCACCCATGCTGTCTTCCACTGGGACTTCTACAATGTGTAAAACCACTAACAAGATAGTATTTCTGAACACAAATCTTGTTTTCTTACTAATTATCATAGTGGCCTTCACCATGGGACCCCTTCTACACATAAACTTAATTTCTCCACTTAAATATTACCAATATCTTAATTGTCTGTTCAGTTTTTTTCTCAACTTTGCTATTCTGTGATATGAGAATGACATTGTTAAACTGCTTACGAAAATGGAAACAGATGGCCATTACCAGTCCTCTGACAGCTGAGGCTCCCAGCGTTTTGTAGGTGGGAGAGCAGTACTGAGCAGGCTGGAAGTGCTTGACAGTATCTCTGGAGAGCATGCTTTCTAGATTGCCAAAACCAATAGCTGGGTGAAGTTTAGGCTAAACACGTTCACCCTAAAGCTAGTGCAAGTGAACAGAGACACTCAGATGCCACATGCCCCACCACAAACAGGGGAACAGAAAACAAACAAAACAAAAACCTACAGCCCACTCACTGCCTTTCACAAATTAGTGTCCAAAGATTAAGTGAGCTTTGATATCATCATTCTGGCCAGGATCTGAGTGGTGATGACGAATGTCTAGAGAGCTATGGGTAAGAGATGAGGGTTCCAAACCTTCCAGGTTGAAGGCACCGGAACTAAATGAGAGGTTGAAAACTGCACTGGAACACAGGAAAGTGGCTTGGTGCTTTGTGGAACAGGAGTTGTGGTTCTGTCTGTTTTTTCATATTCTAAAGTATATCACCTTTTAATCCAGTTAGCAACATGAGCCTGTAGAGGACAACGCTGTAGAGGTGGTTTCTGATATGTGGATCTTGCTCTGCTGAAACCCTGTCCCTAGCTCTACCACCTGCCTCTAATTCAGTGCCCAACCCTTACATATTTCTTTAAACACAGAGTCTCATCAAGTTGTCCTGAGAGGACCTATGACCACTCTAATGTAGCAAGACCCACAAGTCTCCTTTAAGTGTCATTGAGAGGTTTGAAAAAGCTTATTTTTGGTCAGGGATAGAACCACAACTCAAAACAATTTTCCCATTGTAGTGCAAAAACAGATCTGAAAGGTCAGAGGCCTATTGACAAAGCTATGAGAGGATTAAACTAAGAGCAAACTTTGCTGGGCTTCTAGGACTGGGCTCCTTTGGTATAAAGCTATAGACTCCAGTCTGGACTTCCATGAGTCAGCATAGTCAGGGTCACATTCCCGCTGACAGGACACGAAGGCTAATAGAAACACCAGTAAGTGCACGGAGAAAGAAATTGCAGAGAACCCACGCATTGTTACCCTGTTAAGGAATCCTTACATCCTAGAAGTGAGTAGTGTGGGTATCAGCAGCTAACCGAACATAAGAAACATGGAGATGTAAAGAGATTAAAATACTGGATGGATCAAAAAAGCAAACAAAGCAGACATTGATATCTTTCTGACTCCCAAGAATTTGTAACAATTGCCATAAAGGGGGAAAAGAGTAAAGAGCATTAATGAAATGAAAGGGATAGTTTACAGTTTCTGTGTATTGCTTGGGTCTTGCCGTTATTAACTGGAGCTCCAGCCTAGGCTGTCTATGGGAATGGAAGATGCCCTACAGCAAAGGGGCGCCCATGTTCAGGACTGTAGTTTGCTCTGTAAAGTGCAGTAGCTGACTTCAATGTCAGGCTTGGATTATAAATGCCCAGAAAGAGCTGTGTTCTCTTTCTTAGTATGCATTAAAGGGGGAAGCATCTGTTAGCGTGTTTGTTTAAGGAATCTGAGTATGTTTCTCTATGTGGACATTATGCGGCAACAGTGTAATGCTTAGCTGAAGCATTTCTGAAGCATCACCATTTAAATTTGTTTATCAATGATGTATATTCACTTTCTAGTGAAAAGAAATACTAATGTTGAGGGGATCAGCATGTTAGCTTTCCTGGAAAGCACCTATTTTATACCTATTCTCAGGGATGTGCCCTACCATATCCATTTCCTGGAACTGTTATTTACAAAGCAAATTACATCATTGCCACAAATGAAATATTTACTTTTACCTGTCTCTCTACAGGCCTTATGGGAAAAATAATACTGTGATCTATCAGATTAAAAACAAATAGAGATAGAACTGGACTCAGGCCCTTGTGCATGCTGGATAAATATTCTAGCATTGTATCGAATGGCAAGACCAAAAGACATTAACTTCTTAAGAGTGGAGCAACCCTTCCTCATTCTTAAACACCTCAGACACATTCTGAATTCCTGGAAGACATGAAAATAACTTAATTTGAACTAGCAAAAGTGAAAATCATTAAACCACACATACATGGACATTATAGAGCGTGTACACCTAGGTAAGAGCCTTCAAAGAAGAAAGGTAAATGCTATATGTGTGAATGATCAAATGAGTTGGGGTTGGAGACATTAGACAAGGCTCTTTCAAGAAGGGCAATCCTTGATTTATATCTAGACATACCTAGTACCTATTCAATAATGTGAAGAAAGCAGACGCTTAGTAGGTATATGGATCTCTTTCTTGAAATCTAACCTAAAATATGAGTTAAAAATTATCAGAGCAATATTGGAAACACGCAGCTCATTCACTGGAAGTGGGAAGAACACAGCAAGGAAAGAATTAGAGTAGGGCCTTGGTCTCATACTGAGAGCTTGTGAAACCAGCAAAAGTAGTTAACATGAACCAGGCAATGGTAAGAGAAAGTGTCATGATTCTCTGGGGAAGGAATCATCTGAAGGGACAAGGAGGAAATAATGCTTTGCTCAAGATATAAAAAAAAAAAAATGGAGAGACCAAAGAGGACTAGAGTATATTTGTCTAAATAAAACATGGCAGTTTGGATTGTTTAATACAATGAAAAAATGGTTATTAGTAGCAACACTTAGTGAAATACAAATGAAGTCTAGTTAGTGTGGGAAAATGATGCCAATGGAAGTGTTTTACTTGATAAATGGGTCATAGTCAAGACATAAGATGATGGAAACCAGAAGTCACTGTTATCTTTACAAATTTGCATTTTTATTTAAAATATTACAAAATAGAAGTGGGATGAATATCAACACACTTTTAAAATGAGGTAATTAAAAGATCTATGAATTTTGGGTTTTGTTTGAGTAGGTTTTTTGTTTTGTTTTGTTTTGATGTTTGAGTTTTACAGGGCTGAAGATGGAATCCAATACCTCACATGCTATGAAGTCACCCTCAACTATCTCAATGGCCCTAGACAATAGTCTAAAGGCTGGAGAAAGAGCTCATAGACAGTTCAGCTTATGTAAGATTCTATGTCCCATTCCTGGAGATGGGGGGCAAAGCTGAGAAAGTGTCAGTAAAATTACATTTTAGGTTGTTTGTTAAAATGCTATACAATTAGCGCATGGGGCAATGGGGTAATCGAGGCAGAAAGAAAAAGCACAGTGGCTGCAGCATGTGGGAGTTTAGGCTGGGCATCAGTTGTTTGTTTTCATATGAAAAGGAGTGAGAGGATAAGTGGTGATTCTGAGGAAGATAAAGAGGTCTTTCACTCTGTGAGATAACAAGGATAAAAAGGAGACTCATATAGGGAAGATATACATCATTTATTAGAAAATGTTGAGGAGAAAAGACAGCAACAGCTGCAGAGATGGCTTCAGACAGATGTGTTTTATAGGTCAGATGGGGAGGGGCACCAGAGAGCATCTCTGAAATTCATCTGACTATCTACAGTCAGATAATTTTTAAAATATGTTAGAACCATCAACATAAAGTAACTTAATTACATCTCTATAAATTAGGTTAGAAATTATTTTAGATTGGCTGATTTAAAAGTGTCCTTGGAATGCAACAAAAGGTTGGCTTGTGGAAGATCCCTTAATCACATGTGTGAATAACATCCTTTTCATGAAGCTAATATTGGACACACACACACACACACACACACACACACACACACACACACACACACACACACACACCATGGAACAGGAAGAAGTTGTTTTCATTCAATGGTGAGGGGAGTGCCTCCATTATTTAGATGAAATGTGACTGTGAGGACATATCAATTGTCTCATAAGCCCATAGTAACACTTCTTTCATCTTTGTCAGATTATTAAATAAATAAAGTAAGGCGATTTGACAGGGAGAGAGTGAGACCAAGTAAAAGGATAATGAATACTGAGAAGATGTGGGAGTCAGTAAGCATGGCAGAATTCAGCCTGACAAGAAAAATGCTGCATTCTCGTGTCATTCCTGAGTAAATGTGCTTGTCAGGTAAAGATGATGATTGGTCAAGAACTGAAACCAAGGCATTATTGGCTGATAGAATGTTTCCTCACGTCAAGGAAACAGACTGTGATGAGTAACACAGGGCTGAGAGAGAAGTAATAGATTTCACTGTATTTCATGCCTTATTTTAAAATATGTACTTAATGTCCAGATTTGCTGAATACTTTATTTATGCCACTTGAGTTTGGAAGCACATATTTAAGGAGAACTCTTTATGGTTCAGACTAGCGTTATGTGTTTTTTGAAAAACAGATATTATAGAATTTAACTTAACCATAACAAAAATTCGATTAATCCCTTTTACAGATAGCAGTGTAGAGGTTCAAAAGTCCCTTACCCAGAATACTAGGCTATAAACTTAGGATTTATCTATTCAAAAGGCAGTTCTTCACATTCCTACAACGTACAGAGCATCCAAATTATATGATCTTTACAGATGACCTACAATTGTCTTAAAGCTGCTAATTATATCTAAGGCTCAAATAAATACATATGAGGTCAATGAATTGAATGAAAAGATTCAAGAGGACTTGCGATAACTCAAGTTTGCTGCTTAGTGGCAGGAGTGAAGATCTAATCATGTTTGACTTTTAGCTAGTATATAAACCGGTAGGGCTGAAAATATGAGAAGTTCTGAATATCAGATCTCAAAACAAATAGTTTTCCCAAATGACAGACAAATGGAGATGAAAGCAAAAAAAAGTTTCATACTTGTTCTTGTTTCCCAGTCATAAAAATCAGGATGCTGAGCCTACAGCCTGAAACAACTAAATGAGCAGTACTACTGGAGCTCAAATTCCTGTATCTTTAGGCTTCCCACATCACTTTATTATTCAGTCAAATAAAAGCTACTTTTTTGGTATAATGTTACTTGTATGCATGTTCTCAGGTCTATTTGGTATTGGATAATCAACCAGTATGTTCTTTCTTCCTTGTGGAAGATTATTTCTAAAGCTGTCAGTGTGTCTTAATTACCAGTAGTTGATTTCCATAGCTTCTGCCATACCTCCGTCTAGATTAGCATGTCCCTTTCTCAGTTCACTGGCAGATAGGGTAATATTTATGTATTTAAGAATACATGTCTATCTCTCTATCTCTATCATCTCTCTCTATCTATCTATTATCTATCTATCATCTATCATCATCATCACCATCATCATCTATCAACACAATATATCAATCATCTCCCTCATCCATCTATCTATTTATATAGTCATGTATTTGTATAAAAACAATTAACAACAACAACAAAAAAAAAAGAGCAATGAGCGTTGGATAGAACCACTACAGGTAAATGGAGGGCATCGAGAGAGGAATAAGAAGAGAGAAATAGAGAACCTCCTTATGGAGATGGCTTGAAATGTGTCAAACAAGCCACTGGGAAAAATGTCCTCATTTCTACCACAGACAGAATTCTGCCTAAAAAAGGGCAAGTTTGGATGCAGGCAGAGTCAATGGCCAAACTCTGCCAAGATAGGGTAGGCAAGTCCTCAATAGTTCCTGCCTCACAAATATGTCTGACGATATATTAGTCTAGAAGGCTGAAGATGATGCCCCATTGTTATAGAAAGTTTTGAGTGACTGTTCAGGCAGCAAACTGTCTCTGTCATCTTCTCATTTGGGAAGCTGCTAACCTGCACTCCTGGTATACTCAGGCAATCAATTTTATTCCTTAAGTCTCTGATGGGATTGAAGACCAGATAGTTTAGTTTTACAATTAAGCTTAGTTGTTTAGAGGTTAAGATGATTTTAGGTCTAGATAGGTGTTTTAAGTTGATAAAATGATGAGCTATGATAGATATTGATTTACATGCAGAATTTTAGACACACCAACATAGGAAAGATGTTTTCTTCAAGACTTTCAAATATAAATAACCAAAAAACTAATAATGTAACATTTATATAATTCCTGCTTGTGTTATGGTTCTTCTTGCTATAGGTAGTTTACTGTATATATGTGTAATAACATAAATATATATGTAAAAATAAAAAAATGTTTAATTAAAAATATATTGTTACATCAAGATAGATGTTTTAAGCTAATAGAGATGAGATATGATAGATTTTGTTTTTCCTTCAGAAATTTAGACCCAAGATAGGAAAGATGCTCACTTCAAGTTTGCCAAATACAAATAGCCAAATCACCATGAATGTAACATTTAAATAATTCCCGATTGTCTTGTGATTCTTCCTGCTGTATGTAGTTTATTTTATTCATGTGGAACAATATAAATATATATATTAAAAAAGAAACATAATAAAATACTCAAAAGAGAAATAATGTAATTAAAATCTCATGAAAACAGAAAGAAATAATAATTTTAAAGCTGTTTTAGATTACTAGAGCCTCCATTTGTTTGATTTAGACTTTCCTCAGAAATTAATAAAACTAGTAGAAGAAATAAAAGAATGTTAGATGAATTAAGAGCTGCCTTAAACCCCAGTTTCATGATACATCTCACTCTCTGAGAGATCTTAGAAGATGCAGTTTTACCTTGATGCTCATGACAAAACTATCGTGATCAGGGTGGGAGATTATACACTAAAATGCTCCAGGTGGTTGGCCACACTATCAACGAGAGCTCAGACTGAAAATGTGATAAACTGGGAATGAACGCACTCCGTAGTACTTGGCATCTTCAACACCTACACCTGAATACACAGCACTTAAGGCTGCGCTTGCTACCTGTAACAGGAAAGTTGATATGGATAAACAAATATAAATAAAAAATAGGGATAAAGAATTCAGGCTCAGGTGGTGAAATGGGAAGGTACTTTTGGACATGAGAAATGTAAACAAAATTTATCTGTTCATTGTTGCTCTTCCAGGCCTTATATTAATAAACACCCATGCATTATTGAAGGATAGGAGCAGGCAACAGGTAAGGTATATTAAAAAGAACTTACAAAGTCACTGTCATTACTGTGCATTAGAGAAAACATGTTCAAAATGAGGATTTGACACACTGACTGAGAGGTCTAATCCCTTTTAGTGGAATAATAGCAAATACTGGCAACTGTCCTGTTTCTTCTTATCTCATCCAGGTGATGAGGCCAGAACCAGAAAACAGAAAGTCAGGCAGACACTGTGCAGGAATAACAGTCAGGTAATTGGCTAGATGAGCAATGGGCTTTACTGCCCTTGTGCAGTTCAGAGAACATGAGCAGACAAAGGTAGAAAAACTCACCCTCGTTACAGAGAGAGAGCTAATAGAGAAGAACATCCACCTGCATAAAGGCTGAGCTTGACCAAGCGACTGCAGAGGAGCACTAATGAGGAAAACACACTAACACACTGGTTCTTGAGTCCACAAGCAAAAGCCAGGGAAGCAAATACTATTGTTAGCAGCAAACTCCGAATGCTGGGGAGAAGCGTGGCATGAGAATCTGACTGAGGTGTCAAAAAGCAAAGGCCCAACCACACAAACATTTTGGGGGAATAAACCATCCAAAACTGATATTATCAGCAATAACTTCATATTTGTTCCTAAGCATAGCAGAAACAATAAATTAATTACACCTAGCCCGGCATAGAATATCCTCATATCCTTTCCCTTTTCCTGTTCTCCTTCCAACACCTTCCATGTTCCTTCCCTCCGACCTCTTCCATGTGCCCACACTGCCTCTCAAATTGATGACCTCTGTTTTATTTTTATTGTTACACACACAGACACACACACACACACAAATACAACTTACTAAGTCTGTGGGTTGGGCATGCACATATGACTTCACTGCTGCTCAGTTTATGTTGGATAACCAATAAAAAGGCTCATCTCGACGAGAGGCTAACTGTTATCCTCTCAATAGCCAACAAGAAAAGAAAGCATTTGATAGAGATATGTGCAGGAAGGACTGACAGATGGTAATGAAGGAGACTCCCTAGAATGGTGGAAGAGCTGTGGGAAGCATTTCATGGGAAGTGAATGCATAGCACTCAATGCTAGCCCATGAAAATTGTAAGCAACCTGCTCACACGGTCATAATTAGCTAGGATCTTGTCCCACCGTTTAAATCAATGTAGTGCCTTTAAATGGTTACTTCTGTCAGCTAGTGTATTAATTGTACACAGTGCATTTCAACCACCCCCTTACATCTTTATTCAGTAAACATGAATGCAATAAGGCAAACCTAGTATCTAAGCCACTCAATGTAATTCTCACAGTGAAGACAAAAACCAAGAGACATCTTATATCACGTTACCTGTGGCTACATGGTTCTCTTACAGACCGTGGGTGAAAAGATTTATTCCCCACTTGTGTAATAGCCATAAAATATGTATTTCCTTTTAATAAATACAAATTTGGAACTACCATTGACTTTTAAGCAAACTAAAACTTTTAGGGAAATTCAGAAACTTAAACCAAATCCAGAAATGCTTCCTTGGCTTTCCTGTGGTGGCACTGAGCCTGAGTCACACTCTCTATTGAAGCCTATACCGTGGGAGAGGACCTGGGTGTATATTTAGTGTTGTTACTAGGTCACTCTCTGGGAGAAGAAACAGCTCGGACACTCTGTGGAGGAGCTGTTCCATATATATCATTGCTTCTTGAACAGGCTGGTTAATTTTAGACAAAGAGTTCTTGTCTTGAATTTTCCAACAGAACCATCATGATCTATCTCTCTTTAAAATAATACTTTCATTTTTAAAAATTCTTCATTTATTTTAAGAAGATATCGGGTCATATTTGTTTCCAAAACCAGCCTTGCATATCAGGGTGAAAGTGGCAGGACTAGACTTCCTGAGAAATAGTGCCAGGTTCTTTATCCCTCAGCATGCATCTGCAGCCCCTTTCTATTCCAGGACCTCAGAAAGGAGGATGAAGGATGCTCATGTTTTCAGAAATGTCTTCCAGAATTTTGGAAATACTGACAACACATATAGCTTTATTTTCACCCTGTCTCAGCATGGTGTGATTTCCTCAATAGACTATGAATGTTAATGAGAAGCAAGGAGAAAAAGAGCCTTCTCACACGTGTGGATAAATGTCATTTTTTCTAATGGCTGCTTCATTACTTAACTTTCTCATTGTTGAGACAAAATACCTGAGAAAAGCAACTTAAAGAAAGAGGGATTTATGTTGCCCAGAGTTTCAGGGAACTGTCTACTGTGGTGAAGTGGGGAGAATAGGAAAATGTTGCTGCTGGTTGTAACGCAATATCAACATTCATGAAAAAGCACAGAGGGTGGAGCTCTGGGGCTAGCTTTGTTCCCTCCCAATTCCGTTTGAGGCCGCACCATCTACATTTCACAGTGACTCTTCCTTTTCCAGTTAGAATTTTCTGGCAAGCTCTCTTAGACCTCCCCTGAAGTGGATTGCCATGGTGATTCCAAATCCACATCTAGTACACAGCAGATATTAAACATCACAGCTATTTTGTTGTGGCCGCTGCTGTTGTTGTATGTAACCATTCTCATCCGGAGAAATTCTCATCAACTGAAGGCATAGTTGACACAGTGGCTGAAGGCCATACACAGTAAAGCTCCCTGGGATCATAAAGACCTAGGTCCTCTTTTCACTTCTCTTGCCATAAAATGGGATACGTTGTTTATATTGTCGAATGCAACACTTTCTCTATAAAATGAGAGTAATGATGCTCACCTATTGTGACTGCTGTGAAGATCTTAGGAGCAGACTGAGACCCTCTATTGTATTTACGATTTGTACACAATTGTATCAAATCAGATAGCTAGAGAGATGTTTGGTTATATGACACTCAATCTTAGACAGGGGAAATACATGGGTTGCTAACTCTTGTTTGCTATTATTTTACTTTTCCCCCTCAGACCTCTCACATAATGTGGTGAGTAGAGTTTGCAATCATGTACTATGAAAGGCAAAACTGAAAAGAGTAATCTTAACTACTCTTGCAGCAAAAATAAGAATTTAAACTAATGGAAATACCAACTTTATTCCACCTGGTACTTATGAATCATAGCATTTTGTAATCCAGGTATGTATATAAATTATCTCTCCATTTGTAAAATTTTAGAACATTTTCTAACAACATGATTTTTGAATGACATGGCTAAATTTAGAATTTTTTCTATTTAGGCAATGTGCATCTCCACGTGATGCCCACATACATAGCATGGACCCTTTAAAATGTGGATCAGGATACAACTATGGAAATGGACATAACACTCTGAGACTCCAGCACCATGGAGAAGAAACTCCATAACTCAATGGCTATTTCTACTCTCAAGCTTAGTTGTAGAAACTTCAATTCTCTTTTTGTCTCAATTTTTATCCATTTTGTAAAGAAAGATCACCTGGTATTTTCAGTATTAGAAATCTATCCATCTCTTACCAAAATGAAGAGAGAGAGAGAGAAAGAGAGAGAGAGAGAGAGAGAGAGAGAGAGAGAGAGAGAGAGAGAGAGAAAGAGAGAGAGAGAGAGAGAGAGAGGAGAAAAACAAGGTCATACAGTCTCTCACTTTCCCTTTACATCCTAAAGATAAGTGTTCAGGTCTGAGAAAAGGCTGGTTCCCTCTTTTCTTGATTGGGCTAAAATAAATGTTTAAATAGTTCCTTTTCAAACTTGTGGCTGCATTTCTCACAGGATTAAAAAAGAAAAAAAAATAATTCACAGTCATTTTCAGCCCAAACCTCATTCTAAATAAAGCTTTTCATCTTTTCTCATCTCGGATTCTTAATTTAACGCCATCTCACCTCTCTTAGTTATCCCAAAATCAGCTTTCTGGCAACTTCAACTATTTCTAACAGAGGCACGAGTCAAAAAGAGAAAAAGAAGGACCCAGGATAGCTAAGCCACAGCCTAAAAATACACATGCATCCAAACTCACACAGAATATTTTAGTTTTTCAAGGAAAAGTCTTCAATAAAAGCCTTGTCACTCCGGCTACGCTTATTGCAGTAAGTCGGCATGACATGCTGTTACAACTAGAGACGGGTGGGCACAGCAAATCTGGAGATGATGACAGTGCGCTGGACAATAAGGATGTGGATGTGACAGAGACCCTGACACTAATAACAGTGAGCCCGCCTCCTGTGGCCCGTACTCCCAGCCCTCTTCTGATTGTTTTGTAATCTCTGGCCTACTTAGTCTCCACAAGCTCAGTTTTGCCAATAAGGACATAATAGAACCAAGTGACTGAGTGATCAAGTAAGCGAGCTGAAGCTGGATCACAAGCAAGGTGACTTCCAGAACGACAATGAGGAAAGTCATGGCACATGTGCAGAGTACCGACATGCAGTCAGACACGCTCAAGGTGAGTCAGTAGGGGTAACTCAAGGGAGGGAGAATACCAGCCATTGACTCAAGCTCTACTAGGTCCCAAGTCTCCTGCTAGCTAGAGGTTATTACTCAAAGCTTCCCACAACTCCTGTACCAGAACCTCTGTGCAATGCCTCCCAATAAAAAAAGGCTGCTGTCCCTTCCAAGGCTACCCTAGGAAGACCAGAGGAAAGGGATCCTGGATGCAGAGTTGGCTTTGTAAAAGTAATGAAGTACAGGTTGGAGCCTGCTCAGGGGCCAGACAGCGTGAGCTAGATGCATATTCTTGGAAAGAAGTAGGTTGAAGTTTGGTGATGCTAGAAAGGTTTTGAATCGCCCAATGGCCACTGTATTATAAAGCAAACATGCAATATCTTAGTTTTCAGAGAGGCAAGAGGAGTAAAGAGATCTCAGACCATTATGTTGGGAGCAACTGTGCAACTCACAAGAAACCTGAGCCCCACATATACTCTTCTCCAAATGGTGTCAATGACAAAAAGGGGAGGTTACGGGGTGAGCTGGAATCCTTTCCTAGCTAACTTCCTCAGGTAAGATGCCAAGATTCATGTGGGAACCATGCCATTGATCATTAAGAAGAGTAATGTGCATATTCAACATTTTTATTTCCAATAGAAATCATTATGAAATTGCATCTAGAGAAATTTACTTCTGAATCATTTGACATAGGACATACAAGCATCTATCATGTCTCAAATTTATCCTAAGAAAACGAAAAATGAACTTATATGTCAGATTCTTCATCCAAACAAAATGTCTGTCATGCCAAGTAAAATGTTTAAAGTGGTATATCTAAAAGCATCCATAGTTTCAAAAATTAAATGTTGATGCATAGCATTTCCTATTCCAGAAAAGGCTAAAAAGGGTATTTAAAAGCAAAATAATGTTTTCCAAGCTACTCAGAGAACCAAAGGACTGTTTAAGAATTAACTTCCCAGATGCTTTTGATTTTAAACTTTAAACTTGAGGTCTTCTTATTGTAGTAAATGAATAAAAGGAAGCTGGATGGCAAAGACATAGAGGGCAAGACCAGGTCATTGTTCTTGTCGTCATCTAACCCTTGTGCAAAAGTTTTAAATGGTGTAACCATTGTTGCTTTATTTATGTATAGAAAGTATATAATTTATGGACTTTAAACAGTGATGATACTACAATCACATGAATCTATAACTACAGTATAGTTAAAGATGGCAGGACGCAAACATCTCCATTGTCTTTGGTAAGTTAATAAAATCAGTTTAGAAGACATAAGATGAGAGTTGAGTCAGTAATGTACTAGCAAACACAAAGACACAAGTTCATTCCCCAGAATCCAGGGGGAGGGCAAGTGGAGACTAGGGGAAAGAAGACAGGTCAAAGAAAACAAAACAAAACAAGATCCAAACATAGTGGTATGTCCTTAGTAGCCACTTAAGATCTGGACTACACCAGAGTAACTTTTACCAAGAAGTTTCACTTGAAACCACAGGACTCTAGTATACAGGTATTCTCTCTCTCTCTCTCTCTCTCTCTCTCTCTCTCTCTCTCTCTCTCTCTGCTTTAGATACCATTTTTTGAATCTTATGATATTTTGAGAGATTCTTGGTTCTCTGCTTCTATAAATTTATGACATTATGCAAAATGAACACCCAAGCCCCCGGTGATCTGAAATAAATAAGAAAACTGAAACACATGGCTGGTTTCTTCTATTAGGAACCAGAGAGGTGGCTCTAGCAAATGAGCAAAGTTCAAAATAGAACAAAAGTCGAACAGTTATTTAATATCATGGGATTTATTTTTATTGTGTGTAAATGAAGACTGTGTGAGTGTTTGTGGTGTGCTTCCATATACGTTTGTGCACATGTGTGTGAGTGCATATGTTCATGTTTGCATGTGTGTGAATGCACATGCTCATGTGTGTATGTACATTAGAGTCCCAAGGTAAATATTAAGTGATGACATTGCTCACTTTACCCTTCACACTAGTGAAGAGCTCCCTGCTAACCCCATAGCTCACTGATTTAGGTGACCTAAGAGTCAGCTTGCTGTGGCTGTGTGGATTTTTTTGTCTTTGACTCCCTCCTGCTCAGAAGACAGACATGTCTACCCAACATAAAGTGGGTATCCAAACTCCAGTCCATTGGCTTGTGAGGCAATAGATTTACATGCTGGTCTAGACTTTCTCCTTTTTGGTATTCTTGAATCAAGTTTCAGGTTTTTAAATGTTCTTATATTCTTATGTAAATTTAGCCTTCTCCATAATGACAATTTCACAGAGGTCTCCTCATCTACAAATTTGAACATACAATGTTTACAAAGAGAGGTGGAAAATCAAGGTAAAATGGTGGCGATCTTGTTCTTGGCTCAAGCACCAGATTAGACAAGCATCTGAGTGGAATCAGCTCCCTAGAGGGTGATGAAGAACTGGGGTGCAGGATACAGATGGTTTAGGATAGAGCCATCTGGCAGGCCACCTAGAACCTCTTCTGCCTCAAGTGCCACAAGTGACGTATGAAGGAGACCATTGTGATTTCCCTCACCCTTGCTACAAAATAAGAGCAATGCCAGTGGCACTGGATCATCAAGTTACCCAATCATCTTTTCTTCCCCCTAACAGAATACGCAGCAATTACGAAGATCCACAAGTCTGTGAGACATATTCTATGAGTGGAGAAATGAGCTTTGTGCTCTGTGTGCCCACCCTTCTAAATACAGCCAGTATTCTGACAATTCATTGTGGAAGAAAAGTTCCTGAAGAAAACATTTGAGTTTTAAAAACTGCCAGAAATAATTTTGTTTCAAAAGGACCACACACTAATGGCAAAAACTGTGACAAATAGTTTTGTTACTACACTTCATAAAACACCAGTCTGAAGAGATTTCTAAGGAGGAGTTGGGAATCTACTGAGCAACTTAAATGAAGGCTTCTTTGAAGGAGACACAGTTGGTCATGCTCTTGTACAAAATGTGTGTTGCACATTTAAAAACCCCTCTCTCTGTCTAGACATCTCATATGTAAATGATATTTATAGGGTGTTAAAATGCACTTGGCATTGAAAATAGTTAGGATTTTTAGCATGCTGAGGTACTTTTATTTGTCCTTTCTGAAAGAGCTAACTCAAAGTCTGATGTAAAAATAATTGGGCTAAGCCAATAATATGGCCAAGAAAAATGAAATCATTGGTTGATGCAGAAACTGGTACTCTGCTATCTGTAGCAGGTGCTACCCACGGCAGCCGTGACATGGGAAACCTCCTGTATGTACTGATTTATAGATAAACAAAAGTGATAGATCAGAGCAATCTAGTTACATTTGGCTGTAAAATAAAGTACTGATAGCTTAATGAACCTTAGAAACATTATGGTAAAGGAAGGAAGGCTGTGATAAGAACTATGTACTACATGAATGTATCCATAAAAATGTGTTGAAGAGAACATCCCAGATAAGCCGAGAATGGCGTAACAATGGTCTAAGACTTTAAAGTGGCAAAATCTAGGGGGTACGGGATGATGGCACAGCCTCTATTTTTAGAGCATGGAGACATGTTTTTAAAATGGAATGTTATGTGTTAATTATACACAAATAAATACAACCATTAGAGCAGGCACTACATTGTGGTAAACCCACACTGTCTTGTTAGAAGACAAATTATCAGTGTTTCTAGGAATAACAGAAAAGGTTCTGTGCATACTAATATCCTATATACAAGTAATTTCTTTTTCAATTAGACAAAAATCACAGTTGAAATTGCAATTTAAATTGATATCACAATTGTAGTTCTATAGATTACATACAAATACACATCATGGAAATCTCCCATGCCCTTCTCCTCACTTTCCTTAATGTTAAAGTTCACCAAGCAGTCAATGAGCAAAAAACATATATCATAAAATGACCCAATATGACAAACCCAGCTATATATCATATACAACTGACTGCAGTATTTTCATTACTGCCCTTTACTTGTGCTATACTGAAGCTGAGTAATTGTTATACTTAGTCAAAGTATATCTGTCCCCTCAACCAGTATTATATTCTTACTCTTTTAATGTAAAATAGACACATATCCAAGGTGTCACATGATGCATCCCTTAAGGCCTCTAATGCTTGCCATGAAACCATCAGTGTAGTATAGAACAGCATATAATTCTATCATGGCAAGGCTGTAACAACATAGCAGGACTGACAGTTCAGTGTCATCACCAAAAGGCCCTTTATTGTTACAGAATTGGTATAGTATCTATGCTCTTCATTCTCTTATCTATAAAGAAGAACCCTGTCCCTGAACTGCTGTGAGGACTAAAATGGATAATACAGGAACAACACTTAGCAAAATGCTGGTCCATGAAAATCATTCCTTTCAGTTTGTTCCCCTTGTATCTTATATTCACTGTAAACAAACTCCTTATCTTACTGGGTATATGCTGATAAACCCCATAAGAAATAGGAAAAAAAAAATACTCCAACTGGAAGATGCATTGAATTCAACTCTCCTTTTGGGAGTCATACTTTAGTAATGTGGTAAGTTAAGGAGTATCACTTGTTCCCCTTGTGATGGAGTGGCTGATTGAAGACTTCAGTTTACCTCCAGATGCCAGCATTTTGAAGTCTCCTGCTGCCTATTACTTTCCTAGAAAATACAGAAACCTTAGTGGTGGCCTCTACTGAATATGTCCTGCATTGCAACATCATAAAGTAGAAATTTATAAGTCATGATTCAGGGAACTCTATGTCAGTAAAACCCAAGTTTCCCCTAATTCTCATTTAATCCCTGGGGAGTCTTGGTAAATATCAGAAATTAAGGCTGATGTGTTTGGGAGTTAGTACCCTGAGGATCGTGCAGAGGATGAGGATTAGTACAAGACAAGGCTGGTGATGAGTCAGGCACAGTGTTCATTTTGCCTCCATGAGCACATCCTGTTCTAGGTTCTGCAGGCATACAAGAATGCACAACAATAATTAAAACTTGCCTCACAAATGTCCCTCAAAGAGAAAGCCAATAGCCTTGGCAAACATCTCCACAGCAAACAGAACACAGGTCACGGATGGGCGAATACGAGATTTCTATAGTTACAGTTGGTGACATTGTATAGCCACTTAACAAGATCAGTTCAGACTTGAAACCATAGTGTGACCTTCAGAATGTCATTTAAACTTGTATGCTCAATAAATAATGGATGCATCATAATTCTTTAACAGCCTGGAACACGCTCTAGTCTTCACTAATGAAGAAGCATAAATTTAGCAAGGAACTGTACAAAATCGCAACTACTTAAGAAAATGCTTGATACACATCTTTACCAAATTACATATAATTTTGCCATTTAAACTGCCTCCTGTGGGGTTTAACTACACTATCAAAAACAACTACTGCCTATATAATCTGAAACAAAGACAATAATAGTCTCTGTGTGGGTTTTTTCTTTTCTTTGATAGTAGAGAGCAGAGAAAGGGGGTTTAATTCTATGTGACCCACATCAACAAAGATGAGGGAACCAGTGACTCTCAAGCATGTCTTGAGGATCCTGACCTGAGGTTTAGGTTTACATAGAAAATAGGAGTTCTGTATACCTCAGTAGTCCTGGTCAATAAATGTTCCTACATATTATTTAGCCATGATCATCTATGCTCTCTCCGGTCTGTCTACAAGATAGTGCATACAGTTGTCAGAACTGTATAGGATGTCCTCCTGGAAGGTAAGTTCTTCATCTGGGTAGTGCCAGATTTCACACTTTATTTTGGCTTGCATCGCTTTTTTGAGAAGAATTTTAACGTTTTGGTGCCTATTGTTATAGTCAAAGGGAGGGCCGAAAGTATCTCTCTTTAGAACGCTTTCTTTCCTGCTATGACTATTATATAAGAGGGACCCAATACTTCTACGTAGGATAATGTTGGAAGAAATATTGTTTGGCTTGTTTGGAGCATATTCCTAAAAAAGGAAGAGTTTCACAGTTCTCTCCTCTCTGTTTCAATCTACCTTAGTATTTGCTTCCGCTGTGCTGACCTTGCTCTGTAATGCCACGGTGTTGGCCCACCTGGAGCCTTCAGTTCCCTAGTGATGGCCTTTAGACTATAGTTCCACAGTGTTGACTCTGCGTCTGCAGTTCCATGGCAATGACACGGTGTGAAGTACCACAGTTTTGACCATGGGTTTGCAGTTTCTCAGTGAGGACTTGGAATCTGCAGTTACACAGTGTTGAACTTGGGGTTCTGTCATAGCACAGGGTTCCCCATACATGTGCAGGTTGACAGTGATGTCTTTGGGTCTTCAGTTCCCCAATGTTGAATTTGGTCTGTGTTTGCATAATGTTGAACATGTGTCAACACTTCCCAGTGTTGATCTTGGGTCTGTAATCACAGAGTGTTAACTAAGTCTACAGTTCAACAGTATTGTCCTTGAATATATAGCACAACAAGGCTGACCTTGGGCCTTCAAGTCCAACGATATTTACCTTGAGACTATAGTTCTAATGTTGACTTTGAGTGTACTCTTTTACATTGTACTTATATCACACATTTAAATCATTTATTAGAAATAATATGTAAACTGCCTTTGAAATGATCAAAGAGTAAATTTGCTTTGCTCTGGTAAAAAGGGAGAGTTGGGTTATAAGAAGATTGTCTAAAATTTCCTTGGAACTGAGATTATATACTCTTTATGATGACCACATAGAAAAATATTCATGTAGGCAGCTGAAGTACAGACTTCATAGTCAAGTGTGATGCTCACACCAGAGAACTAAATATCACTCTCTTTCTCTTGAAGAGGCCAGATTTTACTTAAGTTTGGTGTCTCTATGTGGAAATACATTCTTTTGTTTCTTATTTATTTATTTATTTATTATTTTAAAGTCTAAAATAAGCCCCCTCCCTCCTCCCCTCCCAGTCCAACCTCATGTCCCCTCCCTCCTCTCCTCCCAGTCTAACCTCATGTCCCCTCCCTCAATCTTCTCCTTTCCTTATTCTTAGAGAAGGGGTGTTCCCCAAGGGCTACCAACCCATCTTGGCACAGGAAATCACTGTATGCCTAACCATATCTTCTTTCATTAATGCCTGGCAATACTGCCTAGTTAGGGGAAAGGGATTCCAAGGCAGGCCATAGAGTCAGAGACAGACTTTACTTCCAGTATTAGGAGACCCACATGTTGACCAGGATGCACATCAGCTACAAGTGTTTAGGTGTTCTAGGTCCAGTTTGTGCATGCTCTCTCGTGGAAATATATTATTAATAACTTTTCTATTCAACAATTTTCAGACATGTTGAAATGCAGTGCGGAAAATCAGATAATTCCCTTTGTCTAATTTATCCTTATGTTAACATGATAGATAACCTTAGAGTGGTGACTAAACATAAACCTTTAACCCACTATAACATGAGTGGCTATCATTAGAGACATGTTTTTATATTTCACTGCATTGTTTGCAAGTGTATTCTATCTTATGGATGTCTTTAATAGCAATGCTAATAAATCATGATGCATACAGACAAGGGCCATTAGAAAGCCCAGGATTAAAGGCTACGCATGAAAGAAATACCGACAAAGCATTTTTCTTTCTCCCCTTCTAGACCAACCTAGACAGGATTTTGAGTGTTTTCATGATGATGGTGCTGTACACATGAAAACATCTGAGAAAAACTTTCTTTCTCCATTTTGTTCTTTCTGCAGCTTTGCCATCTTTCTGTTTACTCTTTGACTTTCATTCTTCCTCCTTCCATATGCAATTTACTTTCCCATAGAAACACATGGCATTTGATTGTTTTCTACATCGAAACCCCTAGCAGTTTGATTGATCTTGTCATCTCTGTTATCTCTTCAGTACACCCTTTTAGTATTCTTAAGGTCACCCCACATGATGACATCATTTTCTCACTATTTTTTTTAATCAGGTATAGTACAATTTCATGAACCTTCTCATTTGATTTCACTTGGTCCTGTCCTGATATATATATGTTGAATTTGGTCTGTGTTTGCATAATGTTGAACATGTGTCAACACTTCCCAGTGTTGATCTTGGGTCTGTAATCACAGAGTGTTAACCGTAAGTCTACAGTTCAACAGTATTGTCCTTGAATATATAGCACAACAAGGCTGTACGTACGGCGTATGGCTCACTTGACCCTTAACTTTGGATCATGGCAAACTAAAGCTATGTTTGGCTCCAGTAATTAAATAAATGCCTCCATTTTCCTTTTCCCAATTTTGTCTCAGCAACAACTATAACATCAAATAGATGATATACTGTAATCTTAGAGACAAGAAAAAAAAGAACTCATTTTGCAATGAGAAGACTAGTTTGCAAATGACAATTCAATTACTTGCAAACCTGCATCATCTTCATTGAAATTGTTCAACTTTATTTCTCAGTTTATGCACTTGGTATAAGAAGATTATTAAACCTAATATACAGGAATGTTTTGAAAATTACATATATTAGTTCATGAAAATTATATAACACTATTTGAAAATATAAAATGTTCATATAATATCATTACTTAATGAAAAACCCAGAAGGAATGGGACTGTATCAATAAAAAAGAGGTTACTAAGTCAATACAACCTGGGGATCAAGGTAAAAACATCAGAATCAACTTTGCCTGTCTATAAACCTTGATTTTGTTATCTAGATTTCCTTTTTTAAGAAATACAATTAACCTTTATAAATCCTGAAATCCTGAAATTGTTGCAACAACTCCTTCATCCATTAACTAGCAATTCAAGACAACATAGAATAGTTTGGCCATAAGATCAAGGACTTCTATTATCATTTCATCCTTCCTATCGTCTTCTCTAGTAAGGTACTATGCCCCTGAAGAACACCTATCTTCTACCTGCTCTTTGGTTACTAGAAAATAAGTTGACTACATTACAGTTCATTGATATTAGCAACTGATATAATTGGTCCATTTATTGATGTGTGCGGTACCCTATCTGCATTCTAGGTCTGTGTTTAGCTTAACCTAGATATAATACAGTGACAAATGGTTTCCATTCTAGTTTAGTGAGTTAGGTCCCCCATGGCTTATTATTAAAAGAGTGGATCCAGGGTTGAGGAGATGGTTCAGAGGATAAAATGCTTAGTGTACAAACATGTGCACCTGAGTTTGCATCCTCAGAGCACAAAGAAAGCTGGGTACAGTACGGACATCTATAACCCTGGTGTTTCAACTCAGAGTAAGAGAATCTTTGGAAGCTTATAGGGTCATCATCTACCATACACGGTATGGGTTACCAAAGAGAAACCAGGTCTCAGACAAAGTAGAAGGCAGTGACTGACATCCCAGTTCATCATCTTCCTCCACACACCTACCATGGTATGCTTGACCTTATGCACACACACACACACACACACACACACACACACACACACACACACACATCTCACCCTCCCTCCCATCTCTCTTTATCACACAAAACACACACACACAGTGATTTTCAAAAGTAGAGAATCTAAATGTTAGCACCACAAAGATTAAATAGGACCCACACAATTTGCATAAGAAGCCACTCGAGACAAATGTAAGTTGTAGTAGTCTAGAGCAGGTACCTGCCATTGTTTTGTCCTAGCCTTCATGAGTTATACATAATAAACACCTAGACATTCATTTCCTACTCACCTATCAGACCTTGGTATTGCCAATACTCATGTTGTTACCATACTGCCACTACTGTACTCACATTTAATGGCTTCTAAATATTTATTTTTTGATTGACTATTTTTCTGGTTTTTCTGATGTAATATTAAAAATAGAACTTAAACCTTGCTAATTTGTCATGCCTCTTAAATATCGACCATATCTTCAATATTTATTTTCAATTTGTCAAATATAAAAAGGCAAATTTTGTTAGTAAATATTTATAGCTCAGGATAAAGACCGAAATGGTAGTAGACAGAAAAACATCCTCACATGGTGATGACTCTGCAATTTCCCCTAGCTCCTCACAGACTTCCAGTACAGTGACACCAAGCCAGAGCTCACCCCCTCTATCTAGGACACAGTGGGTCTGAGCACAGCATCGCTAATCAATTTGGCATGCTATAATCAAACCAAAGAGCATCTCATGAAGACAGTTGGCGTATTAGAAAATGTATTATTAATAACTTGCGAAATATCTGTGTATGTCCCTGAAATATCTGAGGACCAAGGTTGATATTAACACTGGAAACTGATCTAAATACTCTCTAAGATTCAAATGTTTTCCTTAAAAAATATTATTACTGATTCAGATTACATTCCAATTGTTAACTTTATACTTGTATCTTCGCATTCCCGTACTCCCTCCCTTTTCTGCCCTATTCCCTTCCCCTAAACCTCTGACAAAAGGGAACCTCTTCCCCTACTGTATGTCATTTCTTTGCCATGTACTGAGTTTACAGATTTACCTCAAACCTTTGCTGTTCTCTGGTTAGGAAGATAAGAGGGCGTGATATTGAGTTGAAGTGACCAAGCTATGAAAATTCTTCCAGGCCCAGGCAAGCAGTGTGTGTACACTCATAAGCTCTACAGAGCTAACCTATAGAGTGGGGCACTCAGGTGCCAGCCCTCACCCCCCCCCCCCCACTGCAGCTGGTAAGCTGGCCATTTCCCCAACCTAATGTCTGCGAATCTCAAGTTTACTCACTTTACTGATGTTGAAGTTTATAGAGGTTGTGAGAAATTTAGCAAACAGTGGAACCTTCAACCTTCAGTATTCTCCTGCGGGTTTTTTTGTTTTTGTTTTTGTTTTTGTTTTTGTTTTTGTTTTTGTTTTTACCATAGGTTTGTCCCTCTTGGACTCTCTCTCTCTCTCTCTCTCTCTCTCTCTCTCTCTCTCTCTCTCTCTCTCTCTCTCTCGCTCTCTCTCCTATCTCTCTCTCTCTCTCTTTTTCTCTCTCTGACTCCATATGGTGAATGGCATTGCTATTCCGCACAGGAAGGAAAAATAAAGATTTATTAAGGACCCATGGAATGGCTACTTCTGGGCA
Organism: Acomys russatus; assembly: GCF_903995435.1. NCBI lineage: Eukaryota > Metazoa > Chordata > Mammalia > Rodentia > Muridae > Acomys > Acomys russatus. The sequence continues at coordinate 67,415,820 of NC_067139.1, forward strand.
CTTCAAAGACCTTCTTTTCTTCCTGAAATCTTCTGAAGCTCAACCTCAAAGACTAGTTGTGCTTCCTCCTATTAGCTATGTATTGACAATGTTTTATCAATATTTCCTTCTACATTTTAAAAAAATATTTTATTAATTTATTCATATTACAATTGTTAGCCGATTCCTTGTACCCTCCCATTCCTCCCTCCCTCCCGCTTTCCCCCTACTCCCCTCCCCTATGTCGGTGACTGAGGGGACCTCCTCCCCCTGTATATGCTCATAGGGTCTTTCTACATTTTTTGATGTGAAGCATCATCTATGCAGAGTAGCTAAGTAGGCACAAAATGCATGCTTACCAAATATTATGTACTTTAGGTTAAAGTTGGTGTTATCAACTTTTCTGGTCCTTAGAAAAACTACTCACTTTTTCATATCATGAAAACTGTCCATTTACTGTCCACCTGATTGTTTTTACTAGTCATTTTAGAGGCCCATGCACACTCTTGCTGCATATCCTATCACTTTGGCATTATCACTCTGTATTATTCCATGTAACATGTCCAAAATGGGTTCTCCTCTGCACAGTCTGCCCTATGCTATGTTTGCATGCTAGGATTGCTGATGAGAAAATGAATTGTTGCTGGAACTGAGACTGCAACAGATTCTAAATATGCAGCACGTCATACAAAGTTCTCTTTCCTTTCTTTTCTTTCTTCTTTTTCTAGATCCCAAATACTAGAGTCCTTGTTCTCAGAAATATCTTACATCCTGCAATCAAATGTCTTCCTGTGAGTTTTTACAATAAAGGTCTTGAATAAGTGAGCTCGATAATTAACCAAGAGGTAGGGAACTGGGGTTCTGAAACTACCCCTTTACCTGTGAGCCTGAATCATATGAAAGTCTTCCCCAGAGGTTATCTGTGGGTCTTAATGGTGATCTTGGTGTAACTTAGCATCCTTGTAGTTGACCTCTGTGGAAGCCTGGTTTCACAAGGGCACAGATGCATGCAGACAAGCCTGGCTTCTCACTGACTTTATCTTATTCAAATGGCCCCAAAAGCAACATCCCTTCTTAGAAAAATCCCTGAGGCATTTCCGGAAGACTTGACCTACATGAGCAATGATGGAGCAGGTCTAATTACCACCTTCCACATGAACTCAGGAGACTGAGAGGGACATAGAAGTGCTTACTAACTTTCTTGCCCTACTACGCAAACCCCAGCTGTGGTAAACAAATATTCCCAAATTCTGACTACACAAAGTTAGTCACAGCCTTCAAATGAAAACTCACTAAATATGACAGGAGAGTTTGAATATGGGGCAATGTATCATAGATTTGATTGTGTTATAGGTGAAATGCTCACAGAAGTTCTGCATGACTTTATACTTTCCAAAATGTCAATATTGAGTGTTCTCTTACTAAAATCTTCATTGTCCTGACTTGTTATCACTTATGTCAATTTTTATTTTATTGTGAATTTTGTGGATAATTGATCAAACTCTATGCAACACAAAGTCCTACAGTAAGTAAATGGTAATAAATATATGCATTCTCATAGTTGTCTCCAGTCTTTCCTATGCTAATAGGGGTCTTAAATAATGCAGAATTAGCATAAACTAATACTAACAACATATGTGTCTTTATATTTCAGATCAGAACTTTATTCCAGATATTCTATCAACAATATTAATCTACTGCCCATGCTAGAAGAATTAACAGAGACATCATGTTCCTCCTGACACCTGTTATGAGTGGACAAGTTGATGCACAAAATGAAAGCAAGCATTAAATTAGTCAGGTGAACGCTAGGTACCTTCAGTTATATTTCCACTTTGCTGTGCTTGAACCTGTCAGTTACAGAAAAAGGAATTAATTGTATATTCTCACAAAATATCGCCCAAATAATTTTCTAAAGATAAAAGTCTATTTGTACTAAATCCAGTCATTTTCCAAGAAATATACATAGTCTAACAATAAGTATATATTTTGTTATTATGTTTTTGTGTTACCATATAATATAAGATACTTATATTTAAATTTGAAATATAAAATTTAGTATGATTACTTTCTAGATGAAGTAAGATATAAAATCACAAATCCCGGGAGATGGTGGTGCATGCCTTTAATCCCAGCACAATAGAGGCAGAGGCAGGTGGATCACTGTGAGTTTGAGGCCAGCCTGGTCTAATGAGCTCTAGTACAGTCAAGGTTACACAAAGAAATCCTGTCTTGAAAAACAAAAAACCAAACCAAATGAAACCAAACCCCAAAACAAGCTTGATTCCCAATATCCACATTGTGGCTTATAACCGTAGGTAGCTACAACTGCAAAGTATTCAACTTCCTTTTCCTCCTGTACGAGCACAAGGCGTGGACCTGGTATAAAATACATACACAGGGGCAAATAAATACACATGCAAAAATATAAAGAGACATTAACTATAGATTATTTAAAAGAGTTCTTAGTTATAAATAGTAATTCATAACTGATTTAAATAAGTGCTTTCAACTCATAGGTCTTCTGGTTTCATCATCATAAGCTCTGTCTGGCCTTTAATGTGTGAAACACATATGAACATGCATGAGAATACACACATACTTGTTTTATATAAGTGGACCTATTAACCATGTTTTACAAAACCACAACATATTATATGCTATCCTTCACAAGCAATATCAAGATTAATGATATCAGATCTGTTCTGCTTTGTAACTATAAATGGCATACTTATATAACCTTTGTTTCTTCATCTAACTGTCAAAAGGGTTTGAAACTTTTCTGGCATGGTACATTTCTCTACCACTTCAAGGTCTGTAACAATGCTTCATCTTACCTCAGTCTATGTTTGCTCAAGGATAATGGCATTTATTACAGTATAGTTTTTAGTGTTGTAAATGCTATTTGCTTCCACGTAATGCCATTGCCAAATCCAAATTGTTTTGTATCCTACTTCTTGCATTTAACTCTATTTTTAAGGAAGATACAATGAAATAAAGTATTTGAGTCCAGTTTTTTATTGGTCAGCCAGCCTCTCATTCCTAGATGCTGCCACTGTGTTTAATTTATAAGGTGAATATCCTGTTCTACATTGTAGCTGGGCACCATGCCATAGGCCCACTGTTGCCAATCTCTCTCATGGATTGTAAGTAGAATATCTGGACAATAACTTAAAAAATCAAATCATTCCTCAAAGGTAAATGTTGTCAGATATTATAAAGAAAAAAGTTTTAAAACAAGAAAGAAAGAAAGAAAGAAAGAAAGAAAGAAAGAAAGAAAGAAAGAAAGAAGGAAGGAAAAAAGAAAATCCTGAAGCATAATCACTGTGGGGAAGCTGATGGCACTTTTGTTCCTTCTCCTAACTCCTGGCTTTGGCAGGAGGCAAGTGGAACAGCAACATTATGCAGCGGGGTAAAATTAGAAAGTGAAATAGTGTCTCCTTTCTAGTGAGAGGACTTGGAAATAGAGCTACTAGGAGGATGTGGACCATCCCTCTGTAGATAAGGATTCAAGCATGCATGTAAGAAGACACCATGTATCCTTTCTTCCCTGCCCCTGCACACATCTTACGGTAACCTATACTGGAGCAGAACTGGGGGTGGTGGTGAGTAAAGTCACCCCTGTAGTCTCAAACATGAGAAGCCCTCAGTGTTCTTCACAGGGTGACAGGGATGTGGAGGAGACAGAGGTAAGCATCCAGACTCACTGAGCTGTAAAACATGTGCACATCATACCTGAAGAAATGCATGGCACTTAAAAAGAGAAGCATCCCAGGAAGTACAACCCAAGCACCAAAATTTTCCAAGCACTGTATTTTCAGGGCAGATATTAATAGCATAACAAAGATATCCCTTTTTTGCTTTTGTTTTATGAAATAAGGTCTCCTTATTTTCCCTATACATACCAGGATAGCTTAAAATTTGCAGAAACTTTACTTCAGAATTCAAAGCATTTGAAATCCTAGACATGAACCACCATGCCTAATATAACAAATGATTTTTGTTTGCTTTTTTTAAATTTTTATTTTCCTCTCATACATTATATCCTGACTACAGTTTATCCTCCCTGCCTTCCCCCAGTTTTTCCTCCCCACCTCTCCTCTCTCCCAGATCCAGTCCCTCCCTTTAGAAAAGAGCAGGCTTCCCAGGAACATCAGCCAAACAAGCTACAATAAGAGGAGGAATATTCCATCACATCAAGACTAGACAAGGCAATGCAGTAGGGGGAACAGGGTCCCACACTCAGGCAAAGAACACCCCAGCTCACCTTGGGATTAGGAATCCCATAAGAACATGAAGCTACTCAGCCAAAACATATACACAGAGGACCTAGGTCAGACTCTTACAGGCACCCTGATCTCTGCAAGCCCCCATGAGTCTCAGTCAGTTGATTCTGTGAGTCATGTTCTTATATGGTGTAGCTGACCTGTCTTGGTCCCCCAGTTCTTCACTTCCTTCTTCTGCAAGACTCCCTGAGCTCCATTTAATATTGTGGAACTCTGCACCTGCTCCAAGCAGTTGCTGTTTGGAGTCTCTATGGTCTTTCTGAAGAGAATTATGCTGTGATCCATTCCCAGAATACACTACAGGTAGGAGGAACTGCAGACCAAATGTTTTGTGGCTGGGTTGGTGGCCCTATTCCTCCACTTGGGACCTAGATATGGTTATAGAAAATGGCCAGATTAGGCTCTGTGTCCCATGTTAGTAGGAATCTTTGCTAGGATTAATCTTATAAATTCATGAAGTCTCCATTGCATTGGCTTTCTACCTTGGCCCTGAAATACTTCCCAGAACCAGTTATTTCTCTCAGAATCCTCCACGTGATGCTTCCTACTACCAACCCTACCTCCTCCATAAGTATGGCTGTGTGTACCACAAAGCCTGAATCTATGTTAAAATCTTTCTAACAACAACAAAACCCTCAGGAACTTGATAGTTTCACTGGAACCTGCACACACAATCTACAGAAGGCCATCAATTCAGTATATTATTGTACAAAACACTTCTCATTGAGGCATGTGACTCCAGAAAAATCTTGACAATTATCTGCAGATATCAATAAGTTTATTACAAATTTGAAGGAAGTAAAACAAATAAGCTATGTGTGTTGGTTTTTGCTTGTAAACTCAGCACTGGAGAATTCTAGGCTAAGAAACACTGTCTCAAAAAGCCAAAGTGGACAATGACTAAAAAACATGCTGAGATTAAGCTCATGGTTTTATATGCACACACACACACACACACACACACACACACACACACACACACATACACACACACACACACCTTTCCATGTGTGCACAGGAGCACACATGTACATACACAATAAAAAGGAAAAATAGGAACACAAACATAAGAGGAATGAGAGTATACAAAGACAAATTGAAAACAATAGCATTATATTCACTTGTTTTAAGGCTATTAAATATTCTTGCATGAAACTGAAGTAGTATCAATAAAAGTATTAATAAATATATCAATGAAACAATATAGAGCCTGGAAATAAAGCTGCAAATCTTATTCTTGAAAAAGCATGCAAACAAATTATATTGAGAAAATAAGCTTCCAGCAACAACAACAAAAGCCTTCTGACCTATATTCTTTATGAAACAAATAACTCAATTCTGGTCATCTTGTTCATGTATTTAATGTGAAATGTACAATTCTGGAACCTTAGAAGAAAACAGGAAAAAGAATTATGATCGGGGTTGAAGTAAAGAGATTTTAACATAACAACTAAACTCTAATGGATGAAAGAAATAAATCATAAATCAGAATCAATAAGTATGTCTGCAGTAGGGTATTTATCTATCCAGAAGACAGAGAAACACATATACACACAAGCCCACACACACACACACAAGCATACACACAGACCAGAGAGACTGAGAGAGAGAGATGAGAGAGACAGAGACAGAGAGACAGAGAGAAAATTTGAATGAATTAATAGTATAAGCTTTGCTCTGCTAGAGTTCACGGCTAAATGAATAAGGTAAAATGGTCAAGAGACATAAACATCCCCAAAGACTTGTATAATAAAATGTGTTGAGAAACAAGTCTTAATCATTTTTCAAATTTCTGCACAATACAGGCTTCCAGAACAATGACAACATTTGAATGGAAAAAAACATTACAAACAGGGCATGGTGTGTCCATCACCTCATAAAGACTTGGGCACATCATACTAATCTCCCTTTCTTATTCATTTTTCTACAATGGAGAGGAGAGAAGCACCATGTGGACGCTGAGTCATCACTTTCTGTTACTTTCCCTGTAATACAAGCCTTATATACAGTGCAGGGTAACATCTGCTGGCTGCATCAACTCGAGGATGCTCAAAATTAGATACCTAGATGTTGCTTGTTTTTCCCAAGAGCAATTAGCTGTCTGTCCTTTGGATTCAGAGAGTCTCATGACTCCTATCAGACTAGATTTATTGCATAGCAGAGTAACTCATTAGCTTAAAGTAGGGTAATATCTGTGGTCTTTTGAACTTTTAGAACTAATAATGAAATCTTAGCAAATCAAATTGATAACGAAATGAATGAGAGGTAAGAATCAAAAAAGTTACCAAAGATGTTATGATGGTAAATTAGCACCTGCAAACATATCCATCATCCCTCATTCTTCATGAGAAAATCGAAAGTAATACCACATGAGCAAAATGCCACACATTAGATTGCCTAGAATTAACCACACAAATATACTATGCAACCAAATACTCAAAGAGTCTAAGAGAAAATTGCATTCAAAATTCTGGAGAGCAAGATGTATCACATGACCCAACTATTCCACCCATATACATGATAATAAGAAAGAACTGTATGCTAATAAAAAAATACTTCAGTAACTGTCAAGGAGCTGTGTGCATAAGAATCTAAAAGTCAAAACTATGATTCCTTTATATAAAGAATATATTAACAAATAAAAAGGATGTAATTGAATAATTTGTTATATCAAAAGTATTAATAAAATTCAGAGGTGATTCAGATGTACATTATGCTAAGTAAAAATGCAGACTCTGGGTATTGTATGCAATATATCTTCAGCTATGTGATACTCTATAGTGTTAAAATCATGACAAAAATTATAATAGTATGATCAGCAGAGGTTGAAAGAGGAAGAGAATGATAAAAACTGATTATTAATATAATGAGGGTGTCATGAGTACAGTTTGGGGTGGGCATATGGTTCTGCATCTTGTGGTGTTGGTAGTTACACAGACAAGCTTTTAACAAACCCAGAGCTCAACACATCAATCAACTGGAGTATTGGATATAATTTTTTTGAATATGCTCAAGAAAAAAAGGTTCATCATGAATTAGCCTGGTACAAATCAGACCTTTTTACCATATTTTTAATCTGCTTTTAATTTCATGTGTGAGCTTTATTTCTCATGGGTAACACATTCTTTACATTGGTATATATTTTCATGCCTTTGTTTGAAGTTCTATTTTCTCCCTTTCTTCATATGGTTCTGGCTTTTCATTATTGAAATCATGCATCCCTGCCTTCTGTACAGCCAGGCAAAGGTTAGCCATCATTCATTTGTTTACCTAAGATTTTTGTTCAACTTCCTTGATTTTAGATCATGGTGTGTTGTTTGGTATATAGCTTTTCACTCAAATTTTAAAATAAAAATATTTTTCTCCTGTTGTACTATTCTTTCAGTGGGTGCTCCAGTTTCATTTCTCTTTCTGTAATAAAATACTATGACAAAAAGCAAAACTTAGGAGAGAAAGGATTTATTTACAATAGCTCACACTCCCATGTTACAGGTCATCACTGCAGGGAAAGTCAAGACAGTGGGAACGTAAGAGAGCTGGTCCAATCACATCTGTAGTTACGAAGAGAGGGTAAATTAGTTTTGCTTGCTTGTCTGCTTTGGATCAGCTCAATTTCTTCACTATCTAATTCAAGAAGCCCTGCTTAAGTAATGGTGTTAATCACAGTGAGTCAGGATATCACACATCAATTACCTTGATCAAGATAACCATGCACTGATGTGCCACTCATAGACCAAACTGATGTAGACTATCATCCTAAGAAGAGCCTAGGATAGGTCCAGTTGACAGAGCTAAGAATTACAGTATTTGATAGATGGATCCAGAGGATCCTAGAAACCTACAAGAAGAACACTATGATAGATGGATCTGGGCCCAGGGGTTCTGCTCGATCTAAGGCACCAACCAAGGACAAGACGTGCAGTCATCATCAAACCCCTACCAAGATCTAGCCAAGGAACAGAACATTCTCCACAGTTAAGTGGAGACTGGGGACTGACTTTCACATGATCTCTGGTGTCCCATATTTGGCCATGTCCCTTTGTTGGGGAGGCCCAATGGCACTCAGAGGAAGGATAGCAGACCACCAAGAAAAGACTTGATACCCTAGCATCATATTCAGGGGGAGGAGGTCCCCCTCAGTCATAGTCATAGGGAAGGGGAATGGGGTGAAAGCAGGAGGGAGGGAGGGAGGGACGGAGGAATGGGAGGATGCAGGGGATGAGATGTAATATGAATTATCTTATTTTTCAATAAAAATGTGTTACAAAATAAAAAATAAATAAAAAATAAAAAGAATTACAGTATTTGAGAAGAGCACTTGTTTAATTTCCCGAAGTACATTTTTTAAGTTTAAAGTATTAAGGCGATTGTCCTTCTATACCTGGGTGGCAGTGGCTTCTAGAGTCCATGTTATGCTTTATGTACCTGCTCACTCACCTGTTGGTTTGTGGTAGGATGTGTTTATGTTTTTTTCCTTCCCAACTTGCTATCACTGTGTAGTCTTTCTACTTGATGGCAGCAGGCAGGTTAGCAACTGTGTCTCTCTACTTCTGTGCATGAGGTTCATTTGTTGTCTGTCTCCTACCAGCTAGAATGCAAGAGAATAATATTTCTTGAGGAGGCTCCATGGTCAAGTGCTTCATTCTTTCATGGCATCATTCATGGGTAAGTACGCGCAGTCTGCTCTTTTGTTTGAATTTGCTTCCTCGGCTGGCCTGGATTCCCATTGGTTATTGATAAGAGACAAATTCTTCCAACAAGAGTATAGCTCAAGCCATGTCCTATAAGCACTGAAAAAACCTTGCATTTGCGAGCTCTGGATTTTGTTATCAATACATTGGTTTGCTTGCTTGTTTGCTTAGTTTTGGACTACCTTATTAAAGTGATTTTTGGATGCCAGCATCCATTAACCTGTGCTAAGGTTTCAGGATACTGCTGAGTATTTTAAGGTATTAATGAGTTAAAGGAGCTTTCAAGTGAGGAGGAAAAACAACCTCACAGCCTGGTTCTGCTTGATTGATAGAAATTTGTCAGGGTCACAGTATTGGCCATTGCGCCTGTATTTTTACTTAGTTGATGCTCACACTGTTTAGATGGGATTTTAATTCTGATGCAGTAACTTTAATAGTGTGATTTGAGGAAGAGCATACTGGAACATGGCTTTTTCATAATAGCTTGGAAAACAAAATGCTGCTTAAAAAATCTCCAATATCAGATCAAAAAAATGTAATTCATTCTAATACCATCAAAAATAGTGTATAAAATGTGTAAAAGATAATTTCTGCCAGTTCTGTGCTTTTATTTTGCAGATATACCTAACCACTTGACATTATTTTAATGTGCATTAACAGCTCTCAAACTATTCCAATATGGTCAACAAAAAAACCAGTAAAATGCTTTATTGTCAATAGAGCTGAGTAATAATAATTTACATTTGTGGAACAATTTATATGAAATTCCCAAGGCAAAAGGTTAATGTCTCTTTGGTAACCGTGAAATGTTTTCCATGGTAAGCAACAGCCGGTCTTGTGAAACTTGAAAGCCATTTACTCTATCCTCATATACTTACTTTCTCGACCGTGAAGAGCCGAGGTTAGGGCCTGCTTTCACCGGTGGAATGATGGTTGACACTGTTATCAGTTTGACAGGATCTACAATCTCCTAGAAAATAAGCCCCTAGTGTACCTATGAGAATTATATGGATTGCTACAATTTGGGGAGGAGATATATCTTCATCGTGTGGGTACCACCCCAAGGATGGGAGTCCTAGACTTAATAAAATGTGGAGAAGAAGCCAAGCACCAGAATTCATCCCTCTCTGCCTTCAGAGTGCAGATACAGTGTGAACAGTTGCACCAAGTTCTTTCTGTTAGGATGTTTACACCAGTGTGGGCTGCACCTCAGATACATGAAGCAAAATAAATCCTCTCTAGTAAAGCAGCTTTTGTCAGATTATTTTGTTACAGGAATAAGGCAACAAACCAAGACAAGTGCTAAGAAATTCTAGTTTTTCATTTCTAAAATATCTCTCTGATATGTTCTCTCACCTGGATATTATTGTGAACATTTATGTTCAACCATCTGGTTTTAAATATTCTACTGGAACTTCCATGGCAGTGAGTGCCAGAGAACCCCGGCATGGGGAAGGTGAAGCCAGGAGCACAGTGAGTTCAGGGACAACAGCTTACATAGTATATTCCTCTCCAGCCAGGGCTCTGTACTAAGACCTTGTGTTAAAGCCCAAAAGAAAAACCAAAAGATTTCATCAATGTCCCCACACCCAGAAATATAAGGGCAAGACACATTGAAGTCAATGAGCTATTAAATTAAAAAATAAAACAGAAACCACAAAGCTAGAGGTACGTTTGAGAGGAGTATGGGAAGAGGTTGGAGAAATTATTATCAAAACATATTGCATTAAGTTCTCAAATAATTAATAAAAATATTAAAAATAAAATTATTATTTTAAAAGATACTAATTTAAACCCTAAAGCATAGTGCAGATGGATTTGACATCAATAATTCATGTTTTGAATTACTACCTAAGACACTTCTGACATAAGCTGTGAACTGTAGCAGGATGCCATATACAACACTAAAGTATTGAGAATAATTAAGAAAGAATCAAGTATATATGTCAGTAGACTTTTATGGTACTTTAATTACAATGTACACCTATATGTGATTAAATTGAAATAACCTTAAATTTATTAACTTAATTACTTTCTTCAAGTGTAAATCCAATTTCTTTCTTTTCTTTGACGCTGCTGGGGATCAACCTCAGGAGTTTCCATGGGTTCTGCAATTTAATGATAGTTGACAACTAATACAAATGAAAGCTGGCAACCTAGGTACAACGTTCACAACAATAGAACATTAGGTGAAGATTTTGCACTTCATTTCACAGCTTCAGGTACACTAGGCATAAATGACATAAATACATATAAATAACACATTTGGTCCAAGTTATTGAGTGTAATATGTAGAATTTTATGTCACTACATCTACATAGAAATCAAACACAATGTCAGAGAGCATAGTAAGTGGATTGTCTAAGCCTTACAACTTTTTCAGAATAATAGTGATTGTACTAGGAAATTCTTGTTATTTATCATTTAGATAATATAAGAAGTGCATGGTGTCTCTTAAGCATAAAATCTGGTAAATGAATCTGAATCTATAATGGAAAGGTAACGGCATGATAAGGACCCATAGATGCTGATGAAAGACTACACGTCTGAAATTGCTGCTATACAAAGCACAGCAAAGAACATGAGCTGCCCCTGAACATGTTCACCCACCCTCTATGTCCTGTAGTGCCAACGTCAAGTTACAAAGGAAGCTGTCACCTGTGCCAGTGAGTTGAGTCAAACCTGAGGTACTCAAGTCTTGGGGAACTTGACATGCCTGGCATGTCTTCTCAGTGAAGATCACACCTTAACTATTATGAACAGTAAATGAAGCTGACCCTCTGCCTTCAAAAGAGATATGATTTCTTCCTAAGTGTTCTTTGCTCTACACTCAAGGAATCTGGATATGGGGCAGGAACTTAGAGGGAAGCAAAAAGGTTATTCTGGGAAGAGCGACCAAGACTGAGATGGACATATGGATGAGAAATGCATATGGACACAGAAACAGTGATAGACAGAGACAGTGAGGACAGAGACACAGAAGGAGAATGGAGAAGGTGGCATGTGCTCTAGGACAACGGTCATTGGTACTTCTGCAGCATAGACAGAGACACACAAGAGGCCTATGCAAATTTATTTATTAATGGATACCATGGAAGATTCCAAGTAGAAAAAAAGAGATAAAGGTAGCTTCTTAAGAATGCACTATGAATGACTAGGTGATGAATGAATGCCTGCCAGGAATTATGGGTGGATTCATTTTGACATTTTATGCCAGAGTGGAGCAAATGATGATGACTGAAGTTTGAAGTGTGGGAGTGTGGGGGTGAGCGGGAGAAGAGGGAGTGCTGGCTGTATGTGTATTAGATTAAAGAGGGAATAACGAGTTATTAATATATACGGAGAGTCTACTAAGTAATAGGCTCTGCCATGGGCAATATTGCATAAGAGTTTAAAAACCAATGGCTTTGAGATCAAGGGGACCTATTTCACATCAAGCTTCTGCTATTCATGAGCTCTGTTGCAAAGGGGGAAAGGCAGGATGACGGGAATACCACAGATTCAGGGGAACAATAGAATTAATAATGACACCGCCCTCATAGTATTCATTTAGATGGGGCAGGTGTTGAATGAGATCACATGCTGAGAGCACTCCCAGGCTGGCACAGAGCACATGCTAAATAAGTGTTGACTACTGCAATAACTTACTTTTCTTCACTGAAGCATTATTCCTCTTTTTCCTGAAAACCCTATAGCACTTCAGACAATCTCTTCAGAGAAAGTGTATAGACGGTTAACATATAGACGAGATGATTTTCAACATCCCTGGTTAATGGAGATCTCATGAACTATTTCCTATCCCCTAAAATTAATTTACAATCTAGAGAAAAAGTGTTGGCAAGTATACACTGATGACAAAGGCTCTGTGGTCTTTTATCAAGAAAGTAAATTAGTGCTATTATTAAACCGAATACCAGTATGGTCACCCAGTGACTCAGCAATTCCTCACTTGGTGGTAAAGCACAGTGAATGAAAGCAGACACTTGAACCCCCTGTACCCTCATGTTTGTAATACAATACTCATAGTGGCACAGAGGGGAAGGCCACTGAGCCAATAGTTCTGTGGATGAATTGATTAGCAAAAGATGGCATATGATTACCATGGAGTATGACTCCGCCTTTTAAAGAAATGAAATTTTGATAAAAGCTGCAAGACAGATGGACCTTAAAGATACGCTGAGTGAAATAAGCCACGCTTTGAGAGATAAATATTTTACAGGGCCATTTATCTGAGGTCCCTAGAATAAGCCAATTCAGAAGCAGATGACGGGAAAAGATAGTGCTGGTGTCTGTGGAGGATGTGGAAGAGAGAGGAAAGAAAGTTTGTTTAATGTCACAGGAGTTTTGATGAAGATTTTGACAAAGTTCAGGTTATTCTACATATACAGAAAACAGGGATTACACGAAACCGTGAATGGGTGTAAGGGTGCTGCCTAACATCTACAGCACATGGAGCAACTGCTCAAAATGATAAAGGGTAGTTTCTTCTTACTCCAATAGATCAAGGTTAAAATGGAAGGAGAGAGAGAGGGGGCGGGGAGAGAGAGAGGGGGCGGGGAGAGAGAAGAAAAAATATATAAGAAGAGACAAGCAAGAAAACTCTGTCTTAGGTTACGGTGGGCCATGTAGCAAATCTCATATTTCACCCAGGGGTGATTCTCAAACTTCTTTGCATGGGGCTGGAGGGATGGTTCCTCAACTAAGAGCACATACTACTTCTCCAAAGTGTTCAGATCCCAGGACCCATACAGGGCAGGCCACAATCTCCCACAACTGGAGCTCCAGATGATCCACACAACTTTCTTTCCTACGAGGCAATCTACACATGGACACACACACACACACACACACACACACACACACACACACACACACAGACACAGACACACACACACACACACACTTAATAATATTAATAATAATCAAATAATATAATAATAAATATTAAAAATCATTGCTTATAGCTCTTTGTACTACATGACTGTACCCCTTTTTGAAGGGGAAAGAGGGAATAGTCTCTGTAACTGAAAGGATATCCACACCATTACTTTTCAAATTTTTTTCATCAGATGCTTAGATAGTTTATTTATGATGTTTTGATTTATATTCATAGTTAAAATACAACATACATAAAATATTTACTTATAAATATTGCTAGATATTTATGCAAAGAAACAAAAATACTATCCATCACATGTCATATATTGTGAGGTCATTTTCATCATCCTCCTTTTCTGGGCATGTGAAATGATCAGATTTCTCTTTTTATCAGGATTTACTTTGTTTTGAATTAGGTGTGTATGTGTGGATCTGTATGTGGATATGTGCCTGTGAATTTCAGTATCCTCAGAAGCCACTGCTTTGCTCTCTGAAGCCAGAGCTATAGGTAGCTGTTAGCTACCCAGTGTGGGTACTGGGTCTTATACAAGAGCGTCTCATGCTTCCAACATGCTGTCTCTCCATCCTCTGCTAACAAACGTTCTAATTATAAACTCTGGTACCTAATTTTCAAATTTTTATTTTATTTTCCTTTCTTTCTTTTGTTTTTTGTTTTTTGTTTTTTCAAGACAGGGTTTCTCTGTTTAGCCTTGGCTGTCTTAGACTCGCTTTGTAGACCAAGCTGGCCTTGAACTCACAGAGTTCCACCTGCCTCTGCTTCCCCAAGTACTGGGATTAAAGCCATGTGAAACCATGCCTGGCCAAAATGTCATGGTTTCAATGTTGCATTATAATCATAGAGCTATGATTAGGGTGATTGGTTAAAAAAAAATTGCCCTGAATAGCTATGACCCCATTAATTCTCTGTCATTAGCAATGAATGAAAGGATAACTATATAACAAATGGGATCAAAGTGAGGGAAACACAGTTGTAAAATTATGAATTTTATACACAGTAGAAAGGAGTAATAGGAAAATCTTTAAAATTGTGAGATATACATGAGAACATGTAAATTATATTATCTTGACACATTGAACTTCATTAACCAAAAAGAATACTTATGATATTTTTGTAACTTTTGCTGTTTTATCAGTAACTTTCAATACAGATTTTTTTTATTATTAAAGTATAGAAAATAAAATGTGTCTGTATCTTCATATTGCTGTTCCCCCTTTTGTCACGTAATAAACATGAAGATAAAAGTTCTATTCTACATGCTATATATTTTGTGTTATCTATCCACTGCAATGCGTATTGAAATCAGTAGAGAAAAACAGCCTGTTAGACACTAAAAATGTATTTTTGTTTCTTTGCATAAATTACTTTTCTATTTTAACACACAATGTATGTGAATAAATAAAATTCACATAAAACATAAGCATCAGCATTTGGAAGTAGTACAAGATGCTTAGAATCCCAAACTAAATGTTGCTTTGTAACTTTATCCAATCTTATTTCAGGTTTATATACAGGTCAGATGGTAATGAGCCTTGTAGTGCCCTTAGGTATTCAAGTAAACCCTGCTTTAGCCTGGGCTAAGGACAAGATCTAAAGCCTATTTCAGGAAATCCTTGGGTTCTCTCCCTATCAAAATAAGATAGCCTCAGACTGTAAATACTTCACTAGTGCACTGGATTCTAATTCTAATCTAATGCTGGATTCCATGTATTCGAAGACAAGAAAGGAGCACTCAGAAGGGAAAAGACATGCCCATGATCATAGTACTGAGGAGGCCTCACTGAATAGAGGACTACTAGCCTTGGACAATCCCATAAGTGTGGCCTTTGCAACAAGCGTAGGCAAAAAGTAATGGCCCACATCCTTCCCATCATGAAAAAAATTTCTTTTAAATGAAAAATAAGTGGTTAAATCCACATCTTTGGCTTTGCAGAATAACTTTATTACAAAGCCTGAATCAATAAGTAGTGAAATACATTTGCATAATTATTAAATGGTATAAAGAAATGAAAAAAAAAACACTAAAAACACCCCCATAAAACAAAGAAAGACTACTTAACTGGCTTATTGAAAATCCAAGAGGTATATGGCATGAGAGTTGCCGTGACAACTGAGAGGCAAAAAGCAGAGGTTTGCCCTAGCTATCTCGTGCCTAAGAACTGTGAACCTGGCACACAAGTCATCTTACTCTGCTCTGCTCTCACTTTCTTCACACTACTACAGCTTCTTCTAGAACCATCTTAGAGTCACATGGTAGAGTCACTTTCAGGAGTTAGCTCTGTGAGCAGAAAGCATTAGAATCATATGCTGCTTTCTGCCAAGAGTTATTTATAATCACTATGACTACTCTGAAAAAGCTGCCACTGAAATTTTTCTCCAGGGCTTAGTGTGGGAGCAGCCTTCTCACTAAACTCCATCCTAATATGTGGGGAAGAAACTACTTCCTAGAGACTGTGTCTATCCTTTACACTAACAGGCTACTGACGCTTACCATTCTTTAGAGAATAACGAAGGAATTCAAACTGCATTTTAAACCTTCACTTAGTTGCCCATTGTTTCCTCCAAGTCCTTAAGCGTTAACTTTGTCCTTGTACCTAGATTTGGGATGAATCTCTAGAAATAAAAATCCATCATCACAACTATGAGTTTTAGCATTTCAAACATTTGACATTTTATTTTCTAACTTTATTGATCTTTCAAAAAATATTTTCTGCTGATTTTTAAATTAAGGACCCACTGGGAAGGGAAAATTAACTGTGACTCTAGCTGATTGTAGGAAAGGTAGAAAGATTCTTATGGGCATTTGATAAAGCAAAGTGCTGACACTGTGATTTAAACCCACTCCAAGAAAAAGTAAATCTTGTTTTGACTACAACTAAAATGACTCTATCAGGACAGACTACATAGGAACTACATAACACACTGGGAAAAAGTTGAGTATAGCCAGCCCCAGTGTCCTACAATACCTCTTAACTCACTATTCAACAGCAAGCTGAGGGGCATAACAGTTTACTAACATTGAATGTATACATAAGAAGGAATTTGTCTTTGACCTGTCCCTCATTTACATTGCCTATTGACAAGGCCTGTGAATTCAAGATCACCATAGCAACTTGGTACTTGAGAAGAACTGCTAAATTATTTCCATAAACAGAACACTCACATTATACATGAATTGACTTTTAATACTGTCAGTAGACAAACCTACTCTACACATCTGAACAGATATCTTGAAGAACTGAATATATTACACCTATATTAGTAGTTTTTTGTTGGGTTGTAAAAACATTACTTTATCAAAATATTAACACATGAGTAAACACATGAGTTGCATTAATGAGCCAAAGAGAAATGCGATAAACCCAAGTAACATATTGATTACAGTCATTTTGCTGACATAAACCACATTTCAAACAGGAGGGAAGGGAGGGATAGGGAAATAAAAAAAGGAAGGAAGGAAAGAAGGAAAAAAGGAAGGAAGGTAGGAAATAGGCAAGGGGTAGATGAATGGAAGTAAGAAGGGATAGAGGAGGTGAAGGAAGGGGGAAAGAATAGGAAAAGGGATGGACGTATG